>NW_025969102.1:0-11179 GCF_021869965.1 Rhincodon typus
CTGTCAGAGGGTCAGTACTGAGGGAGTGCCGCACTGTCAGAGGGTCATTACTGAGGGAGTACCGCACTGTCGGAAGAGTCAGTAGCCATAGAGCTGGAAAAAGTACTTCTCCCAACACCACATCATTTCCTTCCTGCATCCGACGGTGGAATACTGATTCTGAATATTGCTGCAGAGAGGTTGAAAAGTGAACCTGGAACGAACTTCGCCAACTTGGATGCCTCACTCTCCAGATAAGATTTTAGGCAGAACCATATTAATGAGATACACACAGGCCATGAGAATGTCCTAGATTCAAACCGGGATGGATGGAAAGATGGCGATGACTGATACTTTAAGTCAGTTCAATGCTGCTCAGCTGCAGTCACTGTCCTCATGCGAGAATCAAGGGAACTCATAGGTTCAATAAGCCAGATTGCACACATGTGGACATGTGATATGACGAAGATCTTACTATAATGTTTTGAAGGGGAGACCAAGGATATGAGGCAGACTGACTCTCTGACAGTGCGGCACTGCCTCAGTACTGACCCTCTGACAGTGTGGCACTCCCTCAGTACTGACCCTCACTGACAGTGCGGCACTCCCTCAGTACTGACCCTCTGACAGTGCAGCACTCCCTCAGTACTGACCCTCTGACAGTGCAGCACTCCCTCAGTACTGACCCTCTGACAGTGCGGCACTCCCTCAGTACTGACCCTCTGACAGTGCGGCACTCCCTCAGTACTGACCCTCTGACTGTGCGGCACTCCCTCAGTACTGACCCTCTGACAGTGCGGCACTCCCTCAGTACTGACCCTCCGACAGTGCGGCACTCCCTCAGTACTGACCCTCCGACAGTGCGGCACTCCCTCAGTACTGACCCTCTGACAGTGCGGCTCTCCCTCAGTACTGACCCTCCGACAGTGCAGCTCTCCCTCAGTACTGACCCTCTGACAGTGCAGGCACTCCCTCAGTACTGACCCTCTGACAGTGCTGCGCTGCATCAGCACTCAGGGAGCGGTGGTAGAGAATGGAGGAGTGATGGTGAATGGGGAGGGATGATGAATGGACAGACAGAAAAATGTCGGGGCTTATGAATGGAGAACATGGTGGTGAATGGAGGTAATGGTGAATGGTGTCATTGGTGGCCACTAGGGTTTTGGTGAATTGTGGGTAAGTGAAGGTAGCGAGAATTGTGAGTGGCGTTGGTGGTGGTGAAAGGAGGGGAGTTGTGAATGAATGGAGAGGTATATGGACAGAGCGGTGAATATAGGGAGTAGTGGTTATTGCAGGGAGCAAAACGAGGAGGTGGTGTTGAAGGAATGATGTAGTAGTGAATGAAGGAGGTGGTAAATGGAGGAGGTGGTGGGGAATGGAGGAGGTGGTAGGGAATGTAGGATGTGGTGAGAATAGAGGAGATGGTGGGGAATGGAGAAGCTGGTGGGGAATGGAGGAGGTGGTGAGAATGGAGGAGGTGGTGGGGAATGGAGAAGTTGGTGGGGAATGGAAGAGGCGCTGGGGAACGGAGGAGGTGGTAGGGAATAGAGAGGTGGTGGGGAATGGAGGGATGTGTTGGACTGAAAGAGTAGAAACAGATCTTGCTATGGAATGACAGCTGGCAGAAAACAGGCGGGTCCTGGGATTGTTCTGTGGCCTGGCAGCGGAAGGACAGCGCTGCTCCATGGGCAATGGCTGGGCACTCAGAGATGTATCCGACCCGGAACAAGCAGACTGGGAGATCTCTGATTACAGTGTGAGAGAGCTAGATGAGGGAAGTGGCAGCTGGAAAACTGTTCTCCCGCTCAGGAACACAAGTTCAGGAGCTGCTTCAGAACCAGCAACCGCGCCTCCCCCACCGGCCCGGCATTACCGCACTATAAACGGGATTGGGGAATGCAGGCTCACTTTCTCCGGTGTTACCAGTCTCCCGACCCCACCCAGCTCAGGACTCTCCTGCACGTGCCCTTTGCTGAAAGGAATCCCTTTAACTGGGGCATAAAATGGACAAGAGGCCATTCGGCCCAGTTTCAGTCCATGCTGGTCTCCACAATCGTCATCCTAGGTCTCCTCACCTCGCTGTAACAGGTCAGTCAGCTCCTATCTCACTGCAGCATTTCCTGAGCTTGCCCTCCCTGTGTCGGTGCTGATCTGTTTAAACAGGCAATGCTCCACAAGACTTGGAGGCCAGTATAGGCCATTCAGCCTGCCCGGCCATTCAAAGAGATCGTGGCTGATCTGGTTGCCCTCAATGGCAATTTCCTGCCCCTTAACCCTTGACTCCCCTCCATCCCCCACCGCCTCCTCCATTCCCCCCACACCTCCTCCATTCCCCACCGCCTCCTCCATTCCCCACCGTCTCCTCCATCCCCCACCGCCTCCTCCATTCCCCAACGTCTCCTCCATCCCCCACCGCCTCCTCCATTCCCCACCCACCTCCTCCATTCCCCACCGTCTCCTCCATCCCCCACCACCATCTCCATTCCCCACCATCTCCTCCATTTCACCCCCACCTCCTCCATTCCTCCGTCACCTCCTCCATTCCTCTGTAACCTCCTCCAATCCCTACCGCCTTCTCCATACCCCACCACCTCCTCCATTCCCTGCCACCTCCTCCATTCCCTACCACCTCCTCCAATCCCTACCACTTCCTCCATCCCCCACCACCTCCTCTGTTCCCTACCACCTCCTCCGTTCCCCCCCACCTCCTCCATTCACCCCCACCTCCTCCATTCCCCACTGCCTCCTCCGTTCCCAGCCACCTCCTCCATTCCCCACCACCTCCTCCATTCCCCACCGCCTCCTCCATTCCCCACCACCTCCATTCCCCACCACCTCTTCCATTCACCGCTACCTCCTCTATTCCCCACCACCTCCATACCCCCCCAACCTCCTCTATTCCCCACTATCTCCATTCCCCACTTCCTCTTCCATTCATCACCACCTCCTCCATTCCCCACCACCTCCTCCATTCCCCAACACCTCCTCCATTCACCATCATTTCCATCAGCTCACCCCTTATCCTGTACAAGACTGATATCATGGTAGACCTTCATCCATGCCCTGTGGCCCTGGAATCTCATTGCAAGGGGTGCCAACGTCCAGGATATAGCACTGTCTGCAGACCTGGTATCCTACGTTAGGAGAGGGTACAATTATGTGAGAAGTAACTCACTCGCGGGGCTCCTGTCATGAAAGGGACAGTTCACTCCCCTCCTTGGCGAGGGGAGAGGGGAAGGGTCCTGAACCAGGTCGGGTGGGGTACAGTTGAAAAACTAAGGATCTCCCAGATGAAACAGGGAGCTGAAGAGAAATTCCTCTCTCTCACAGGGGTCACTGGGCTCTGGTGTTCTCTGCTAATTCCCTCGGTCCTAATTCTTGAAGTCTTTCCAAGAGCTCACAAAGGAGAAAGAGGAAGTAGGGGGTGGTGAGGAGGAAGCACTATGCCAAGTCAGCTCCCCCCAAGCCCACCCAGGAGCCTGCCCCCAGCTCTGTCTCGGTGAGTCCACTAATCCTTGCTGCCACTCCACCTCCCCCTTCCATCCCCAATTGGCACGAGTTGGCATGGGAATCTTGCTGCCCCCAACTCTCTCTTTCTCTCTCTCTCTCTCTAGGCCTGCCCTGCATGTGTTGCAGATAAAATCCATCAGGTTGCTCATTCGGAAACAGTAATCAGACTTGAGTTCACATCGCCCCAGACGCTGAGTGTAAAATAATAAGACAGTCACAGGCAATCTCTCTCTCCCTGACGGAGACATTGGATAAAAATTTAGGAGCAGTGAATCGGTAGAGGGGGGAGAGGGTGAAAGAGAATGCAGTTGTTATAAATGCCATGATATCAATGCTGGAACCAGCCCAGACACTGGAGTATGGAGGTAGCCCCTGTGCTGTCCACAGTGATTCCTTCATTCTCGTTCCCATCACACGCTTTGGCATGACCAGGATGAAAAACCATCTTCAAGCTATTCCTCCAAGATCCCCACTAGTCAAACATTACAACCCCCAACCACCTCCCACTCACTCTTCAACAGCTCAGCTTTCGGTCCTGCTCCCAACAGACTGCTTCAGGAAAATATTGCAATCACTTCTGTGTCAGCTACTGGCTTTGCGGTGGCTTCTGAGAGATTTAACTCCCGATTCTCCAACACCTCGGTCCGAGCCCGTCCATCCACACCAACCCTTCCATCTGTAAGGTGAGAAGTGGAGATGTTCGCCGATGGTAATGTTCAGTACTGCTCACCACTCCTCAGATGCTGAAGCGATCCGTGTCCATTTGCAAGAAGGCCTGGACAGGTTTGGGCCGACAAAGTAACATTCAGCTCCTTAGAAATACAAGGAAATGGCCATCACCATCAAGTTAGCCATTGGCCCCTTGACATTCAATGGTGTTACCAGCACTCAATCCCACAATGGCAACATCCCGGGGGGTACCGTGAACCAGAAACTGAACTGCACTTAGCCACATCAATGCTGTGGCTACAAGAGCAGGTCGGAGGCTAGGAATCCTGCAGTGAGTAACTCACGTCCTGACTCTCCAATTCCTGTCCACCACCTACAAGGCACAAGTCAGGAGTGTGATGGAATACTCCCCACTTGCCTGGATGGGTGTAGCAGATACCATCTAGAACTAGGCAACACATCCACAAGCATCCACTCCCTCTATCACCCACACTCAGTAGCAGCAGTGTGTACCACCTACTCGATGTACTGCAGAAATTCACCAAAGATCCTCAGACAGCACCTCCCAAACCCACAACCACTTCCATCTAGAAGGACAAGGGCAGTAGATACATGGGAACACCACCCATCTTCAAGTTCCCCTCCAAGCCACTCATCATCCTGACTTGGAAATATATCGCCGTTCCTTCACTGCCGCTGAGTCAAAATCCTGGAATTCCCTCCCTAATAGCATTGAGGGTCAACCCACAGCAGGAGGACTGCCGTGGTTCAAGAAGGCAGCTCACTGCCACCTTCTCGAAGGGGCAACTAGGGATGGGCAATAAATGCTGGGCCCAGCCAGCAACACCCACATTCCATAACCAAATAAATTGATTCCTCACCAATGCCCCAGCTCCTACTGGCTCTCATTCTTTCTCTTCTTATTCTCTACCACCCCAGTTTCTCCCCTCATTTCTCAGTCTCTACCCACACTCCATCTTTCTTTTGTCGCTCTATTCATTTCTTCCACCCTCTCTCCTCATTTCTCCTTTCATTTTTATCTCCTGGCT
The DNA here is from genome assembly GCF_021869965.1 of Rhincodon typus. Classification (NCBI taxonomy): domain Eukaryota; kingdom Metazoa; phylum Chordata; class Chondrichthyes; order Orectolobiformes; family Rhincodontidae; genus Rhincodon; species Rhincodon typus. The sequence goes on from NW_025969102.1 coordinate 5,208, forward strand.
CCCAATCTCCCACTGCCTGTTTTTCTCTAGCTTCCCATTTCTTCATCAGTCCTGTTCCCATATGTCTTCATGTTCCCTCTGCCCTCTTCCCACTCCCTCCTTGTCATTCCTCCCCATTCCCAATCTTCATCATTTTCCCCTTAATATTCCCGAGGTGGGATGATGGGGTTCTGATCCCTTCCATGACCCCTAGAAACGTGACCAGCCTGAGCACACAAATTAGGAGCATGGGCCATTCAGTGTCTCAAAGCTGTCCTGCCATTTAAATACGATCCAATTCTGGCATTAACCTCAAGCTGCTGTTTCCTGCTACTGTTTGATTCTGACTAGTCAAGAATCTATCTATCTCTGACTTCAAAAGATTCAATGATCCCACCTCCACTGTTCTTTGGGGGAGAAAGTCCCAAAGGCCCACAATGCTCTGCAGGAGAAAATAAGTTCCTCTTCATCTCCACTTTAAATGGGTGACCCATTATTTTGAAAACGTGTCGTCTCTCATACGAGAGGAAACATCATTTCAGCATGTCGTCCTGTCACGTCCACCCTGTCCAGAGCTGTTTGAGGGGATTGAGTCAATTGGGTAGGCTCTGAGCTTTTTTTATCTGTGTCCACCTGCATCTCAGTCAATACACCTTTCAGTCTCTCACTCTGATAATTCACAGGTAGACAGGATGATGAAGAAGGCATTTGGCACGCTTGCCTTCATCAGTCTGAGCATTGACTATAGGAATTCATATTACGACAGTACAAGACATTGGTAAGGACACATTCAGAGTACCAGAGTACAATTCTGGTCACTCTCCTGTGGGAAGGATTTTGTTAAACTGGAAAGGATGCAAAAAAGATTTACAAGGATGTTTGCGAGACTGGAAGGTTTGAGTTACAGGGAGAGGCTGAATAGGCTGGGAATGTTTTCCCTGGAGTGCAGGATGTTGAGCGATAACCTTATAGAGTTTTATAAAATCATGAGGGCCATAGATAAGGTGAATAGACAAGCCAAGGGTGTATGAGAGTCCAAAACTATAAGGCATAGACTTAAAGGGAGAGGGGAAAGATTTAAAAGGGACCTGAAGGGCAACATTTTGACGTAGAGGGTGGTGCATGAATGGAACAAGCTGCCAAAGTGAGTGATAGAAGCGTGTACGATTACAACATTTATAAAACATCTGGACAGATACTTGGAAAGGAAAAGGTTAGAGGGATATGGGCTGAATACAGGCAAATGGGACCAGTTCAGTTTCGGAAACCTGGTCAGCATGGAGAGGTTGGGCTGAAGGGTCTGTTTCTGTGCTACATGACTCTACGACTCTCAATGTTCGAACCCCAATAGCGATAAAAGGTTATCGCAGTGGGTTGAAGTAAAAGGCATGGAGATGTTGGATGGTCATATGGAGTGGTGGAGAGGCCTTGAAGGGCTAAAGGCCTACTCCAAAGTTCCTAAGATCCTCCCTCTCTTGGACCTCAGTCAGCCATAACATTCCTTCGCAGTCTCTGCCTCAATTTCTCGTGCTGTCTCTCTCTTTCTCTCTCTCTGTCATCTCCCTCTATCTCTCTCCCTCTCTCGCCTCGGTCTGCGACCCTCGGACCTAATGCAGTATGAAGCAAGCTCCTCCTCGCTCAGCCCTGTGACATTTGCTCCCTCCGCACCATTCGCCTCCTCCTTGCCCCGCTCCCCTACATTTCTGCGATTTCCCGCATTCTCCGCTGCACTCCCTTATCCCCAGCCGTCCTCCCGCCACCTCTCCTTTCTCCAGAAGCCTGGAACTGATTTGTGTTCCCTTTCCCAATCTCCCTGAGCCTTTCACTGTTGCCTCAGTCTGCGCCTGGCTTCCCATTAGGAACTCTGTTCCTTTCCCAGCTCTGCCTGCCTTGCCTTTCTGTTGGGAGAAACCCCTCGACATAGAAGTTTTTGGGGTGGGGTGAGGGGAGCTGAGGTGGGAGGGAGGAGGATGGGAAAGCAACCAGCTGGGAAAGTTACCAGCGGAATATTAGCTGGATTCCTGCAGCCCCTGGGAAACACGGGCAGGGAAAGGATAGGCAGCTCTCAGTTTTTCTGCATGCTCATCGTCGCCTGGGCTGTGGGGGTCTGGAGAGCAACTCCCCCCACCCCCAGTATGTAATGCAAAGCCACTGTTGTCGATTGGCACCAGGGTGGGGGGGGTGAGTAACTCATGCGCGGGGTTTCTGAGTGACTCCGGAGGGGTTAAGGATTCCCCCCCCCTTTCCCCACTTCCTGCTTCACGTACCAGGGTGCCAATGCCACTGAGGGTCTAAGTGCATATTACTGCCCCCTCATAGGAACAGGCAGCAGTAATGGCACTGGGGGCATAATCCAGTAGGCCTCAGGTTAAAGATCAGGGCCCGCAGGCATCAAATCCCACACTGTCCAATTCCAATGGCGGCCATATCATTCATCCACTGCTGTCCTTGTCCGGCCTGGCCTACGGAAACGTGGTCAATTCTTAACTGCCCTCTGGGAAATTGGGGACAGGCAATAAATGCCATGATGGTGATTGGCGCGGTGGCATGGGTGTCTCTCTGCGGGCTGCCACTTTGTGCCACTCGGTAGGAGGGTCGTCTAAGAACACATGGATCTCAAAAGGCATCACTGAATAATGCCAATGGGCTTTGAGAAAGTAGGAGATGGCACAGCAGAGAGAGAGAGAGAGAGAGAGACAGTTTCAGGATGATGGCTGTAACCTCTCAGTCCCTTTGTGGTGGAGCTGGACAGGAGGAGAAGGTGTGACCAGATACCATCAGGGCTAATCTGGAGAACGGAGGGAGATGGAGCCTCGAGCTGAGGACCCTGCAGCAGGGTAGCGCACACAGAGTCTAATGACCCCATGCCAGGGTTGGAAGTTGAGTGAGAGATGCGCCTTCAGATGGCAACACCTACGCCCCCATCCCACACCACCAGCCTCTCCCACTGCCCTACTGGCACTCAGAATGTTGGTGGGGGGGAGCGGACATTACGGTGAGGAGCATTGAAGACACCCCATCCTTGCCCTCACACTGTTACCCCAATTCTGCCAGTCCCTTCTGCCATCCCACATGCACCTCCGGCTCCCGGAACAAATCCCAGCAGCTAATTTCCCCAGCTGTGGCACAACACCCACTTAGTGGGTGGCTGCCCTCTCTTCCTTCTCTATTGGACAGGTTGGAGCATGGCACAACTGGCGACTGTGCCCAGGGGGTGGGCGAGGGTTGGGGTGAGGTGGGCAGGACATAGGCACTCACCTGAATCCTGTGAGGACAAGGAGGAAGCTCTCTGCATCTTGGATAGACCCTGAATGGGCGCCTCCACCTCCAGGAACTCCACTCCTGTCACCCCCACCCTTCCTGCTTCCCGGTGCCTGGAAACGGACACTCTCAAGGACACGAGAAGCATATGAGTCTTTGTCAAGTGAAAGGCCTCATCAATCCCTGGAAGATTAATGGATGAATGGTGCTGAGTCAGCCCAGATCTCTATAGGAGCCTCAACTTCTGCTGTTTGGCTGAAGTAGCAGCAAACTCTTTCCCTGAGCCCCCTCCGTCTGCAAAAGGCTGGAAGCTTCCCCTCCAATTATATCCTTTCTCCCTCAAGGCACGAGGTCTAGCCTGTGTTTCGATCACCAATGCGATCCCGTTTGCCAATTGTTGTGTACACGTACCTTCAGGTATATCATTCCCCTAAGAATTGTCCTCTAGGCACCCCTGCGTTGCAAGCAAAGAAAGACATGCACTCACTCCGAGTACAGCAAACGGAAACAGGGCAACAGAAGGACTCTCTTTCTCATCCTGAATGCTGGAATGCAATCACAGTCGTGATTCATGCATTCCCAGTGGATTTGGAGAAACCCACTGAGATGGGGAGACTGCAGGAGGAAGCGCCTGGTATTTTCTCAGACTGCGTGACCACACTGTCGATGCTCAGATGAACAATGAGGTGGCCTCTGGTTCATATAGCCACAACTTTATTGGTGGGAGGGGAGCTCTGGAGGACACCCTATTTGGCCACCACACCATACACCATGCACCCCTCCCCCAACTTCGCCAAGAAAGTAACGTACAGAACATCTGCTGCTGAGATAGTTCCCATCATAAGTTGACCCGCTGTTGGAAATGACAGCTCAGACTGAAGCCTGCAGGCCCTAATGGTTTTATACGAGCACAAAGAAACAAGAAGTGGACCCTGAACCCCCATTGGAGATGCCCACATTGGGTTGGTGGGGCGAACCATTAGGAATACCCCAGGATAGTTGGCAAAAAAACCCCCTCCACCAACACACTTAGTCTGTGTACATCAGCCAGCACCTTTAACAGTTCCACGGGGCTGCAGTGTAATGTTTCACTGAGCTGGTCACACAGAACACCTACCGTGTGGAAACAGGCCATTGAGTCCACACCAAACCCCTGAAGAGCATCCCACCAGCCTCTTACCATACCCTATCCCTGTAACCCTGCATGGCTAACCCACCCAGCCTGCCACATCCCACCAGGCCCCCACCCTACCCTATCCCTGTAACCCTGCATGGCTAACCCACCCAGCCTGCCACATCCCTGGACACTACAGACAATTTATAGCATGGCCAATCCACCCTAACCTATACATCTTTGGGCCGTGGGAGGAAACTGGAGCACCTGGATGGAACCCATACAGACACAGGGAGAACATGCAAACTCCACACAGACAGTTGCCTGATGGTGGAATCGAACCCTGGTCCCAGGCAGCTGTGAGGCAGCAATGCTAGCCACTGAGCCACCGTGCCACTACATCTGCCAGGCTGTGGGAGGGGCCTGGGATAAGACCGGCACCACAGAATGCCGTTCCTGCTTTTGTTTTTGTTGGGTGAGCAAGAACAGTCCAGCAAAGATTCAGCGGACTGTGGGGTGGGACGTTCTTGCCCAAAAACAATGTGGGGACCATCTGCATATCCTCACATTTGTGAGTTCATTTGCCAAATCTCTCATTACACATTGCTAGGTACAAAATAGTCTAATCCTTGATTGGATCCACAATACCCTGTTCTTGAGTTTGTGTTCTACATGCACTTTATAAATTCCCTCCTGTGTCTACCTTTAGCAATTTTATTTTCCATTCTATACGAAGATTAAGAATTTATGAATGTTCTGTTAGGGGATGACACATTACCCCCACCTTCCCCTTGCCAATTCTTATTTTCACACGCATGGATTCAATATTATCCATTCCGAGGTCATTTCTTACTCCTCTCGTAACTCCATCCCTCACTAACAAAGCCACCCCACCAGCCTTTCCTTCTGGCTTGTCCTTTCAAAAGTCTACGTGCCCCAAATATATTTAGTTCCCAGCTTCAAGCTCTGTGTTACTATGTTTTCTTCATGATTGAAAGTCACGTGTGTATAGATCCCAATAGTGCCTCTGCACATAACCAGATCCCAACAGTTCTTTCATATACACAGTGTCACACACACACACGTGCATACATTACAGATTCCAACAGTGTGTATATCTACAAATCCCAGCTGGATTGGAATACATGCAGAGCATTGGGGTCTGTACCTGCACAATGTTGTTATCACCAGTCGTAAAACAGTCAGAAGGCACAAATACAATCTGCTATTAACATTTCAAAAATAATTGAAGGTCTTTGGAGGTTCTGTTGCTTTCCATTGGTGTCAATCTATTAGTAAACAGAAGAATGAAAGACTTGCATTAGCATATCGCCTTAGGCAACCGCAAGCTTCTCAGGGTATTGGTGGGTGTGTGTGGGTGTGTGTGCGTGTATGGGTGTGTGTGTGTGTGTGTGTGTGTGTGTTTGTGTATAGGTGTGTGTGTGAGTGTATGGGTGCGTGTGTGTATGGGTGTATGTGTGCGTGTATGGGTGTTTGTGTGCGCATGTGTATGGGTGTGTGTGTGAGTGTATGGGTGTGTGTGTGTGCGTGTGTATGGGTGTGTGTGTGTATGGGTGTGTGTGTGTGTGTATGGGTGTGTGTGTGTATGGGTGTGTGT
>NW_025969102.1:16179-17287 GCF_021869965.1 Rhincodon typus
CTTTTCTGAAGAAGGGACTAGGCCCGAAACGTCAGCCTTCCTGCTCCTCTGATGCTGCTTGGCCTGCTGTGTTCATCCAGCTCTACACCTTGTTATCTCAGATTCTCCAGCATCTGCAGTTCCTACTATCTTAGAATAGTTAGGTGTTTGTTTTTGGGCCAAAAGGTCTCTTTTTTCCTGTGCTGTAGATCTCTAAATTGGCTGCACAGATTCCTTAATTAAAACAATGACTACATTTCAAAAATGTTTTTTAGAGAGTGGAATGTGTTTTGAGATTAAGTTCAGGGGTTGAGAAAGGCGCTATAGGAATGTAAGTCATCCTTTGCTTGCCAATTAAGGAGCATAACTCAAGATTGATTGATGATATTTTTGCCTGTTGGATTCTCCTTTGCCTTTTAATACAAAAATAATTTCTTCCTGGAAGATGAACAAGTATTTTAAATATGAAAATAAAAGGTTGCAGATTTCAACCCAGCTTCCCACGTTCCCTATTCCACACATTGGGAATATTGTGTTTAATGGTGAATGGAAAACTTTTCTCCAATACATTCCCAAAACAGTCACAACCAGACAAACTTCATACACACAGACACACACCCCCCCCATACGCTCACTCACACACAGATACACACACACCCAGACACTCACGCTCACACCCACACACACACACATACATACAACCACATGCAGACACACACTCACACAAAGTCACACTTTCACACTCAAACTTACCAACATATACACATACACAAACACACAAAAGCAAACACACACACACACACACATGCATGCATACACACACACAGATACACACACACGTGCACACACAGACACACACATACATCCACACAAACACACATACACAAATTCACACAGATATGCACAAATTCACACACACACACACACACGTGCTCACAAACACACTCACATTCTCACACACATGCTCAATTCTTACACACACATTCTCACACTCACATTCTCACACATACATACTCACATTCTCACACACACTCACATTCTCACAAACATACACACACATTCTCTCACACACACACATTCTCTCTCTCACACAGACACACACATTCTCTCACACACACATTCTCTCTCT
>NW_025969103.1:0-2340 GCF_021869965.1 Rhincodon typus
CACTGCTCTTACTCACTTCTGTGCTCCCTGATCATCTCTTTGTCGGTATCTAATCTCTTCAGTCTGTAATGGTGGATATATTTGATCTCTGTTTTGTATTTTACTGTTACTTTCATAGACCTTTTGTAAATGAATTTTCCACTGCTGCCCACCACCTGACCATGTGCTGCTCTCTTACTAGATTAATTTTTGAATGGTATCTTTCACAGTCAGGAAATATTTTCTGAGAAAGAGAGTGCATTTCCCTTCCATTTCAGACCATCAAATTCTACAGCATTTTTATTCCATGTCATTCATTTTGCACTTCTGCAACATTTACTCTGTTTCTCCTTCCACAGATACCAGCGATCATTGCCAAAGCCCTGTTGCCTGTGGAAAAGGTGATGTTTGACTTTCTTGTGCTGCTGCAGTTTGTATGATGAAGGTGCTCCCACAATGCGGTTATTTGAAAAGTTACAGATCATTCATCTAGCGATACTGAAGAGCTGATGGTGTATGGTGTAATTTTTATTTTTATCATGTTTATAATTTCACAAAAATGTTATCAAGGAACTTTTGATGTAAGGCCATAGATATAAATATTAGGTCAGGTGACCAAAAGCATTACCAAATACGCAGGTTTTCATGAATATCTTAAAGAAGGAAAGCAAACCTGAGAGGTTTATCATGGGAATTCCAGACCATGTTGCCTGGCAACTGTAGAAACAGCCTCCAATTGTGAAGCAATGATTAAATGCATTGTTGGAGTCTCGAAGGTTGTGTGGTGCAGGGAGATAGGGATCATCACAGCCAGGAATTAAATCAAGAGTGAGAATTTTAAATTGTTGTTGCTTATAGATAGGAGCCTTTATGGGTCAGGGAGCACAACAGTGATGGGTGAACAGGTTTTGGTACAAATGAACATGTGTGCAGCAGAATTTTAGATATTCTTGAGATTACAGGGACGTTGAATGTGAGAGGCTGACTGGGAGTGTGTGTGGATAGTTAAGTCAAGAGGTAACGCAGGAATGGATGAGAGGTTCAGCAGATGAGCTGAAACTAAGGTGGGGTCAGGTCATTGTCACTGAAGTGGAAATAAGTGGTTTTGGTGCAGGACTCTGCAGTTACCCTGACCTCACCTCAGGAATTCAGCTGTTTGTGAATTTGTGGTTCAAGTCTGTAATAAGATCAGGAACTGAGTGTCCGGCGGAACCCAAACTGGGTGTCACTGAGCAGGTTACTGCTGAGTAAGCGCTGCATAATAGCGCTGTTGACGACACCTTCCATCACTTTACTGATGATAGAGAGTAGACTGCTTGAGGGGAGATTGGTCAGGTTGGATTTGCTCTGTGTTTTTGTGCTCAACAGACCTGGGCAATGTTCCAAATTGTCGGGAGATGCTAGTGCTGTAGCAGTACTGAAACAGTTTGGCTTGGCGGGTAGCAAGATCTCGAGCACAAGTCATCGGTACTATTGCCAGGGCCCATAACCTTTGCACTATTCATCCATTTATTAATATTATTTGAAATGAATCAGATTGGATGAAAACTTTCATCTGTGATGTTGGGGACCTCTGAAGAAGGCTGAGATGGATCATCCAATTGGCACTTCTGGCTGAAGATTGTTGCAAATTCTGCAGTCTTATCTTTTGCATGGATAGGTTGGGCTCCTCTGTCAGTAAGGATGGGGATTTTTGGCATGCTTCCTCCAGTGAGTTGTTTAATTGTCCATCACCATTCACGACTGGGTGTGGCAGAACTGCAGAGCTTAGATCTGATCTATTGGTTATGGGGTGGCTTAGCTCTAACTCTTGCTGCTTATGCTATTTGGCATGCAGATAGTCCTGTTTGGTAGTTTTACCAGGTTGGCACCTTATTTTTAGGTATACCTGGTGCTGTTCTTGGCATGCCCTCCTATACTATCCATTCAACCAGTGTTGATCCCCTGGATCAATGGTAATGGTTGAGTGCAGGATATGCTGGGCCATGAGGTTACAGATTGTGCTGGAGTAAGTTCTGCTGCTGTTGATGTCCCACAAAGCCTCATAGATATCTGGTTTTGAGTTCCTATATCTGTTCCAAGTCTGTCCCATTTAGCCGATGTTAGTGCCGCTCAACACAATGGAGGGTATTCTCCAGTTTAAGATGAGGCTTTGTCTCCACAGGACTGTGCGGTGGTCGCTGTTATCAATCCTGTCATGGACAGATGCATCTGCAGCTGGGAAATTCGTGACGATGAGATCAGCTATGTTTTTCCCTTTTGTTGGTTGCGTCACCACCTGCTGCAGTCCCAGCCAGGCAGCTTTGTCCTTTAGGACCTGACCAGCTTGATTGGTAATCCTGCTGCAAACTACTCCTGATG
>NW_025969103.1:2840-4092 GCF_021869965.1 Rhincodon typus
GTTAGTATGCAGATATAGCATGTAACCATGGTGTCATACAGCATGAAAACAGGCCTAATGGTCCAACTATTCCATCCTGACCATATTCCCAAACTAAACTAGTCCCATCTTCCTGCATTTGGCCCACATCACTCCAAACCTTTCGAATTTGTGTACTTTTCTAAATCTCTTTTAAACATTGTAACTGTAACTGTACCTGCACCTATCATTTCATCTGGCAGTTCATTCCACCCACCTGAGCGCACTCTATGTAAAAAGAAAAGAAAAGTTACCCCTCATGTCATTTTTAAAATCTTTCTTCTCTCACCGTAAAAAATATGCCCCCGACTTTTGAACTCATCCATCTGAGGGATAAGACCTTTGCTATTCACCTTATCTAAGCCTCTCGTGCTTTTATAAACCTCTTTCAGGTTACGCCTCAACCTCCTATCTTCCGGTGAATGAAGTCCCAGCCTATCCAGCCTATTTTTACAACTCAAACCCTTCTTACTCAGTAATATCCTGTTTTTTATTTTTGTTTTTTTTTTCTGAACCCACTCCAGTTTAATAATATCCTTCCGATGACGGGACTACCAGAATGGCACACAGTATTCCAGGAGAGTCCTCAGCAACATCCTTTACAACCTCCAACATGACGTCCTAACTCCTCTACTCAAAGACCTGAGCAATGAAGACAAGTGTGCTGAATGCCTTCTTAACCACCCTGTCCACCTGTGACACAAATTTCAAAGAATAATGTACCTGAAAGCCGAGGTTCTCTGTTCTGTAATAGTACCCAGGGCCCTACTATTAATTGTATAAGTCCTGCCCATGTGAAGTATTCCATTTTGGATAAAACAAACATTTATTCAAATGAAGTTCAATCTGCCACTCTTTAGCCCGTTGACCCAATTGACTAAGATCTCGATCGAATCCAGAAAGCCAATAGGCTGTATCCTTTATTATCACAGGAATTAAACATCAATGTAAGGATGTTCTGCTTCATTTGTACAGGGAAAGGAAGAGACCAAATCTCAAACACCTTGTGCAGGTTTTGGTCGTTTGGACGCTTATTCGAAGTGGTTCAGAGAAAGTTTACTAGATTGAACCCTGGAATAAGTGGGTTGTCTAAGGAGGATAGGTTGGGCAGGCGAAATGGAATAGGATTAGGCTGGAACTGCTGATTAAAACAGGAAAGTAATATGATGTGAGCCAGGATATAGGGTGTGGTGAAGTAGAATCTCTATGGGTTGAGCTCAAACGCCAATGGAGA
>NW_025969103.1:4592-10176 GCF_021869965.1 Rhincodon typus
GCGATACTGAAGAGCTGATGGTGTATGGTGTAATTTTTATTTTTATCATGTTTATAATTTCACAAAAATGTTATCAAGGAACTTTTGATGTAAGGCCATAGATATAAATATTAGGTCAGGTGACCAAAAGCATGACCAAATGCGCAGGTTTTCATGAATATCTTAAAGAAGGAAAGCAAACCTGAGAGGTTTATCATGGGAATTCCAGACCATGTTGCCTGGCAACTGTAGAAACAGCCTCCAATTGTGAAGCAATGATTAAATGCATTGTTGGAGTCTCGAAGGTTGTGTGGTGCAGGGAGATAGGGATCATCACAGCCAGGAATTAAATCAAGAGTGAGAATTTTAAATTGTTGTTGCTTATAGATAGGAGCCTTTATGGGTCAGGGAGCACAACAGTGATGGGTGAACAGGTTTTGGTACAAATGAACATGTGTGCAGCAGAATTTTAGATATTCTTGAGATTACAGGGACGTTGAATGTGAGAGGCTGACTGGGAGTGTGTGTGGATAGTTAAGTCGAGAGGTAACACAGGAATGGATGAGAGGTTCAGCAGATGAGCTGAAACTAAGGTGGGGTCAGGTCATTGTCACTGAAGTGGAAATAAGTGGTTTTGGTGCAGGACTCTGCAGTTACCCTCACCTCACCTCAGGAATTCAGCTGTTTGTGAATTTGTGGATCAAGTCTGTAATAAGATCAGGAACTGAGTGTCCGGCGGAACCCAAACTGGGTGTCACTGAGCAGGTTACTGCTGAGTAAGTGCTGCTTAATAGCGCTGTTGACGACACCTTCCATCACTTTACTGATGATAGAGTGTAGACTGCTTGAGGGGAGATTGGTCAGGTTGGATTTGCTCTGTGTTTTTGTGCTCAACAGACCTGGGCAATGTTCCAAATTGTCGGTAGATGCTGGTGCTGTAACAGTACTGAAACAGTTTGGCTTGGCGGGTAGCAAGATCTCGAGCACAAGTCATCGGTACTATTGCCAGGACCCATAACCTTTGCACTATTCATCCATTTATTAATATTATTTGAAATGAATCAGATTGGATGAAAACTTTCATCTGTGACGTTGGGGACCTCTGAAGAAGGCTGAGATGGATCATCCAATTGGCACTTCTGGCTGAAGATTGTTGCAAATTCTGCAGTCTTATCTTTTGCATGGATAGGTTGGGCTCCTCTGTCAGTAAGGATGGGGATTTTTGGCATGCTTCCTCCAGTGAGTTGTTTAATTGTCCATCACCATTCACGACTGGGTGTGGCAGAACTGCAGAGCTTAGATCTGATCTATTGGTTATGGGGTGGCTTAGCTCTAACTCTTGCTGCTTATGCTATTTGGCATGCAGATAGTCCTGTTTGGTAGTTTTACCAGGTTGGCACCTTATTTTTAGGTATACCTGGTGCTGTTCTTGGCATGCCCTCCTATACTATCCATTCAACCAGTGTTGATCCCCTGGATCAATGGTAATGGTTGAGTGCAGGATATGCTGGGCCATGAGGTTACAGATTGTGCTGGAGTAAGTTCTGCTGCTGTTGATGTCCCACAAAGCCTCATAGATATCTGGTTTTGAGTTCCTATATCTGTTCCAAGTCTGTCCCATTTAGCCGATGTTAGTGCCGCTCAACACAATGGAGGGTATTCTCCAGTTTAAGATGAGGCTTTGTCTCCACGGGACTGTGCGGTGGTCGCTGTTATCAATCCTGTCAAGGACAGATGCATCTGCAGCTGAGAAATTCGTGACAATGAGATCAGCTATGTTTTTCCCTTTTGTTGGTTGCGTCACCACCTGCTGCAGTCCCAGCCAGGCAGCTTTGTCCTTTAGAACCCGACCACCTTGATTGATAATCCTGCTGCAAACTACTCCTGATGGTGGACATTGAGTACATTTGGTGCCATTTACACTCTCAGTGCTTCCTCCAAGTGCTGTTCAACATGGAGGAGTTTTTTTTATTAAAATTCACTCTTGGGATGTGGAAATCGCTGGCTTTGCCAGCGTTTATTGCCCATCCCTAATTGCCCAGAAGGCAGTTAAGAGTCAACCACATTGCTGTAGGTTTGGAGTCACATGTAGTCCAGACCAAGTAAGGATGGCAGATTTCCTTCCCAAAAGGACATCAGTGAACCAGATCGGTCTATCCTGATAATCGGCAATGGTTTCATGGTCATCATTAGACTCTTAATTCCAGATCATTATTTAATTCAAATTCCACCATCTACCATGGCAGGATTCGAACCCAAGTCCCCAGAACGTTAGCTGGGTCTCTGGATTAATAATCCAGCAATAATACTGCTGCCGATTTATCAACCGAGGGAGGATGGTACATGGTAATCAGCAGGAGCCATGAGACTCCTAGGCGTCAGAGTCAGTGTTGAGTACTCTCAGGTCAAATCAATCTGGTCAGAATACCACTGTGTTGCTACGTCTGCCAGGTCTGTCCTTCTCGTGGGACAGGACTCATCTAAGGACAGTGATAGTGACGTGTGTCATTGTCTGTAAGGTATGATTCCATGCATATGACGCTGTTTCTTGACTAGTCTTTGAGTCAGCTCTCCAAATTTTGCCACTGGCCCCCAGATATTAGTAAGGAGGAGTTTGCGGGGTCGATAGGGCTGATTCTGCAGTTGTCTTTCCTAGTGCCTTGGTAGATGCCAAGTGGTCCACCCAGTTTCATTCCTTTGTTGAGACTTTGCAGTGATTTGCAACTGAGTGGCTTGCTGAGGTTGGCCAATTTCTTTCCCTGAAGGACATTAGATTTTTTTTCTGCCATTAGCAATGGTTCCATGGCAACCAGTTGATTCTTAATTCCAGTTATTTTTTATTGAATTCAAATTCCACCATCTGCTGACATGGGATTCGAACCCCGACTTCTGTTGTACATTTTAATATTCTGGATAAAAGTTAAGTACATCAGGTTTGTTCACTCATTTTTAAATGTAACTAACACAGGCATTGTTTCTTTGCAAAACACGTCCATCATCCTGTCTTTTCCATCCTCCCCTCCAACAACAAGTGAGGGAGACACATGGAGTTTCTATGTCACTAAGATTGAGACAATCCAATCAGCTGTCTCTGCTGCTTCCCTCTCTTCCACGAGCCCACCAAACCAAATTGCCTTGCATGTTGCTCCTCGTTTTAGTCCTAAACTTGCATCTTTTTCCAGTCTCGTGTCAAGCCTTATCAGAGCTCATCTTAACCCTTTGCCCTATTCTCGCTAAACTACAAACATTCTAACTCTGTCTTATTTCTCCTCCTCCTCCTTGCCTCTCCCCCATGCCAATTCACAGATATTGTTACTTGTTCTGTCTGTTTCTCTTTTCTGGTTATGTCCTTCTTACCCATTCTGTTTGAAACCAATATTTGACCTCACCGTCATTGGAAAATCCCACTCCATCTCCACTCTCTCTTTCCTGTCTGAAATCCATGTAGTCGATGTCCCTCAAGGATCTATCCTTGGCCCATCCTATTTCTCGCCGACATACTGCCAGGAGGTGAGATCTTCCACAAGCACCGTGTTAGGTTTCACACGTATACTACAATGTTCAGATCTAACTCCCCTCCATCACTCTCCTTTGCCCCACTGTTACTCAATTATAAAACTGCTTAGCATGCTTCCACTACTTGATTAGCTGAAATTTCCTCCAATAACACTTTGTAATAGTTAGACCCATTGCCTTCAGTTGTTATTACAAATTACTTTTCCTTACTACTGTACTGAATCCATCCCTCTCGCTGGGAACTGTCTAAGGCTGAACTGCACTCTTCTCAATAATGCTGTCATATCTGGCCTCAAGATGAACATCTTACCATACATCTTCTCAATCACAAATGCCAGAAACTTCAATCTCTAAAATGCTCCTTCTCTCCACCTCACTCCAGCTCATTTGCGACTGAAACCCCTTACCCATGTCTGTGTTGCCTTAACTTTGACGATTCCAAAAGAGAACGCTCTATTCTCCGCCTTATCAAGAATCTGCTCCCACGATGGGAAATATCCCCTCAGCATTTATCCTGTCAACTCCCTTAAGAATCCTATATTTTTAATTAGATCATCTCTCATTCTTCAAAAATCTAGTTAGTAGGTTCTAAACCTGTTTAGTCTTAGCTTAAAAGATAATCCCTCCAAACCAATGATCATCCTAGTTCATCTTCTCTGAAGTGCCTCCAATGAAGTGATATATTTGCTTGAATAAGTGGACCAAAAAAGCTGCTCACATTCCTCCAGATGTGGTCTTACGAGCAATTTGTGCATTTGTCCTAAGACATATATTCCAAACTCTTATACTGCAAACACCTTGACATAAGGGATAACTTCCCATTACCCTTCCTGATTACCTGTTGCAACTGTATGCTCGCTTCGTGTTTCCTGCACAATTATTCCTGAGTCCCTTTGTGTCGCAGTTTTCCACAGTTTTTACCTTTTCAATAACACTGTGTTCTTTGGTTGTCTCCTCAAAAATGAACAACTTCACATTTTCCCGCATTATACTCCATTTGCCCATTTATCAATATCTCTCCATAAACTGTAACCCTCATGAAACTTGACTGTTATCCCTTTTTTATGAAATCCTCCCTCATTCTTCTAATCTTTTCGTTGGGAACACTGGGCAACACGACATATACGTAATTGCTACCTTTTTAATGGGCATTCTTTCGAATGACTGGGAGAAGCTTACTGTCCATTGTTCAGAATCGAGACAACTTATCCATCAAGCTGCGTTAGCTTTTCCGGCCCAAAGTCTCATTGTGGCAGTGCAGCAGCACGGAAGGAAAGAAAAGGAAACGAATCCTGCTGTCTGCATCTCACTAACTCTTGGCCATTCTTTGCCATGTGTCAAAGACCTGCTGATCTGTTCAGTGACATGAAGTCCCAAGGTGGAAACTCCCAGAAACCCAAATAGTTTTCCCCCTGAATTCACTGCTGACCTCCACAAGGGATAATGTGTAGCAGGGACAATGCACAGTTATCCTCGGCCAGGAGGAGGAGATGTTGTGAATTTCTACCCTGGACTGACAGTTATGGATTTTATGAATTTGTGTTACAGGATATTACAAGTGGACTTTCAGGTGGGAATCTCAATAATTGTAACACCAAACTCTGACAGAATTACTCAATTCATCAGGACCTGGATATTCGCATTGTGTGTGAGTATTGTGTTCCTGCTCATTCCCATTTGCCGTGTAAAATTTCTCTCTTAAATCACCCCATTCTCTCAATAGATCTTCCCTAAAACTTTCAATATGTGTCCTGTAATCCTTTTTTATGATCAGTTGATGAGTATACGTTTTATCATCCATATGTATATCTTTTGTAAACACCTCTATCAAAGGTCCCCTCAAATTCCTTTGTTACAAGGAGAACAATCTCAGTTTCCCCAAACACCTGATTCCCCAATGACTGTTTGCTGTCTATAAGGCACTCATCCGGATTGTGTTGGAACATTTTCCACTTACCCGCATCAGTGCAGCCCCAACAATATTAAAGAAACTGAACATCCTCCAGATGAAGCACTGTGTCAGAGTGGTGTCCCATCCACCACATTCAACATGCCCCCCTTCACCACTAAGGCACAGTAGCATCACTGT
>NW_025969103.1:10676-12859 GCF_021869965.1 Rhincodon typus
CAGCACCAACCCTCTTAATATGTGGCACTCCCTCAGTTCTAACCCATGGACCGTGACACAATACCTCTGGACTCACTCTCTAATCAGTTGGCACTCCCTCAATTCCAACACCTACGCAATGAGGCACTGCCTCCGTACTGACCCTCAAACTCCTAAAGATCTGACTCACTGACAGTCCTGTATTGTTGGTCCTGACCCTTTAATCATTTCACACTCCCTCAATTCTGACCGCATAAGATTGAGGAACTGACTCAGTATTAACCCTCTGGCAATGAGGGGCTCCCTCAGTAATGAACATCTGACTGTGCTTCAATACCTCAAGACTGACCCTCTGTCAATAAAGCATTCCCTCAGATCGACCTTCTCTAAGTGTTGCAATACCTCAGCACGTGTTCTGTATTCAAATGGCACTCCTTCCATTCTAACCCCTGTAGGATGTGGCACTGCCTCAATGTTGGCCCTCTGACAATGAGGCACCCCCTCAGTACTGAATGTCTAATTATGTGGCATACCCTCAATTCTGAACCCTTTACAGTGAGGGGATGTTCACTGATGATTGCACAATGTTCAGAACCATTCGCAGCTCCTCAGATACTCAAGCAGTTCTTGTTCAAATGCAACAAGAACTGGCTTGGGCCAACAAGTGCAAATAACATTTGCGTCACACAATACAACCATCACCAATAAGAGACAATCTAACCACTGCCCCTTGGCATTCGACAGTGTTACCATCACTGAATTCTCACTATCAACGTCCTGAGTGTCATCATTGACGAGAAAACTCAACTGCACTCACCACATAAACACAATGCAAGAGCATGTCAGAAGCTAGGAGTACCACAGGGAGTCATTCTCCTCCTGACTCCTCAAAGCCTGTCCACCATGTACAAGGCACAAGTAAGGAGTGTGATGGAATAGTCCCCACTTGCCTGAATGATTGCAGCCCCAACAACGCAAGAAGCTTTCAACCATCCAGGACAAAGCAGCACGCTTGACTGCCACTACATCCACAAATATCCACTCCCTCTACCACCGACAGTCAGTAGCAGCAGTTATCTACAAGATTCACTGCAGAAATTCACTAAAGATCCTCAGACAAACCCACGATCACTTCCGTCTGGAACAGCAAGGATAGCATATTAGAAATACCAGCTGCAAGTTCCCCTGCAAGCCATTCACCATCCTGAATTGGAAATATATTGAATGCAACTGTGAAGGAAGACAGTGATCCACCAAGAGGGAGAAAGAGAGAGAGAAAATCTGAGAGAAATTACTTATGTTGTAAACAAACTAAAATTGTAGTCTTCAAATATCCTAATTAATAGCACGAGAGCAGAGAGGGGCAACCATTAGATAACCAATGTCACTAAAGCACAAGTTAACAGGAACATGTCAGCCCCAAGACATACAGAAGAAAAATACCCTCTTCTGTAAATAATACACAAGATTTATATATTCTCCTGATGACAGGCATGGTCTTGTTGAAGAAGGTTCTTTGTGAAAGATGGCTCCCTCACCACCACTCAGAACCAGCATGGGAGAGTGTTTGTGGTCGGGGGTGGGGGGTGCTAGGTTAATGATGATCTTCTCTTTCCTTCACTGGCTGAATGTTAAAAAGAATGCATCAGTTAGTCAAGTGATCAACTCCCCGTGGGAATGGCGGGGAGTGGGGGTTGAAGAGGTTAAGGGATAAATGTGCGTTGGGAAAACTATCCAAATTGGGGGAGTTATGTATTAGGGTAATACTGTCAGAATGCTGTTGGGTGGGGCAGAGGACGAGGAAAGATGCAACAACCGTCTGCTCATGTTGTGGGATACTGTTGCACCTGTCAGAGCAGGACATGGAGAGGAAGCAATGTAATGAATGCATATGGAACTGAAACATCAAATTTACAGGGCAACAACTGTTCCACCTCCAAGGACTTGGTGCAAATGCCTCAACAACTGAACAGACCGGCAAATTCCAGGAGAGGTAGTCACTCGGCAGACTTTTCATCATTGAGAAGGGTAAAGACAACCTGAGCTTCTGAATCTCTCCACATTAAGACACAAGTCAGGCGTTTGATGGAATATTCCCCACTTGCCTGGACAGGTGCAGCTCCAACAAAACAAGCTCAACAAAGCAGCCCACTTGATTGGCACCACATCCACAAACATTCACTCCCTCCACCACCAACACTTAG
>NW_025969103.1:13359-17286 GCF_021869965.1 Rhincodon typus
CCTTAAATTCTCATCCAAATCATTAATATAAATGAGAAACAAAAGTGCACCATGTACCGATTGCTGTGGAACACCGCTGGTCACAGAACTCCACTCTGAAAAATCCTCCAGCACCACGTTCTCTCCTACAATTAAGCCAATTTTGTTTCCAACTATCAAGCTCTTCCTGAATCACGTGATCTAACTTTACTAGTCAGTCTACCATGTGGAACCCTGTCAAAGGCTTCACTCTCACTCTAGAGGTGCTGCAAATCTAACCCAATTCCCCTGCTATTTGTCCACGGCCCTCTTGATCATTCCTTGAAAAGTTAAATCCCAAATCTCTTGAGAATAACTGCTGAATCTGCATCCAGCTGCTATTCAGACTGTTCCAGATCCTGGGAACTTGCTGAGTCAAGTAATCTTCACTCTGTCTTTGCCAATTACCTGAATGTTGTATTCTGCGGTTACCAAACGTTGCCACAATGTTAATAATTTTTCTCTCTCTGCAAACTAATATCCTGGAAACAAATCTACTACTCGACTAAATCATTGCCAATCAGCACCAAGGAGAATTATCTGAGCTTCTGCTAGCTCTCTCCAAACCAGAAACCCATCATAATTTTAATTTACTTATGGGATGTGGTCTTTGCTGCCCAGACTAATATTGATTGCCCATTTTTATTTGATTTGGAGAAAGTGGTGGTGAACCACTTTCTATAACTGCTGCACTCCACGTGCAGTAAGTACACCACTGTGCTGTTTAGACGATAATCCGCCCTGAAGCCTCACCACCCTCTCTATCGCAGGAATCATACCTCAAACCTCACTACCCTCTCTATCATGAGAATGACCATCGAGCCTCACTACTTGCACTATTGCAGGCATCACCCTCGAGCCTCACCACCCTCCACATTGCTGGAATCCCTCTCCAGCCTCACAACCTGCCTATCGTTGGAATCCCCCTCTAGCCTCAGAACTCTCACCATCTCTGTACATTCCTCCAGTCTCACTAACCTCCATATCCCTGTAATCTCCTCCAGCCTCAAAACCCTCCTATCTCTGGAAATTCCTCCAGCCCATATAAACTTCCTTCGCTCTGTAATTGTCTTTACCTTCACAAACCTCCCTTTGTTTGAAAACTAATCCAGCCTCACAATCCTCACCATTTCTGTAATCTCCTCCAAAATCACACTTTTCCCTATTTTTGTAATCTTCTCCAGTCTCAGAATCCTTCCTGTCTCTAATATCCTCCAGCCTCACAAATCTCAATGATATGTGCTTTCCTCTAATACAGTGCTTATGATGATACCCGATTTTTATTCCTTCACTTG
Organism: Rhincodon typus; assembly: GCF_021869965.1. Classification (NCBI taxonomy): domain Eukaryota; kingdom Metazoa; phylum Chordata; class Chondrichthyes; order Orectolobiformes; family Rhincodontidae; genus Rhincodon; species Rhincodon typus. The sequence continues at coordinate 14,673 of NW_025969103.1, forward strand.
ATGGTGGCACTTTCAAGTTCCTGGGCTTCAAGCTCCAGAATTTCCTGGTAAACCGCTTCATCTCTACACCTCACTTTTCTCCCGAAAACATTGACCAATCATGAGTCATTTATTCTAATATCTCCTTTTCTGAAATAGCTTGAAATATTGCTTGGCATCTTCCTCTATGAAGTATCTCAGAGGTCTACAGTACAGAAAAAGTCTCTGTGGCCCATCCAGCCTGTGCCAGTTAAAAACCACCACCTAACTATTCTAATCTAATTTTCCAGCACTTGGCCCATAGACTTGTCTGCGTTGGCATCACAAGTGTGCATCTAAATATGTCTTAAATGTTATGAGGATCTCTGTGTCTACCACCTTTACAGACAGTGAGGATCAGTGCAATTGTCACAGCATAATGACATCACAGACAGGAACAGAGACACGCTGAGTCTGTGCAAACCAAAGATCACCCACACATTGTGAAGGATGGGAGGGTCCCTGATAGGGGGCAGAAGAGATTTAACAGAATGAGTTGTAGGAAGAGGGTTTTTAGTTGCATGGTTAGGGTTGTTTTTGACATTATTCTTTCATGTGACTTGGGCGTTGCTCGTACATATCGAGAATATCCATCTACAATAGATGGACTGTCCTTCTCAACCTCTCCCCTTGCCTGGGGTGGGGTAATCTTCAGGTTAAACCAGCCCTATGGTCAGGTAGGACAATGGTGACTTCACCTTTGGCACAGTGATGCTACTGTGCCTTAGTGGTGAAGAGGGGCATGTTGAATGTGGTGGATGGGACACCACTCTGACACAGTGCTTCATCTGGAGGATGTTCACTTTCTTTAATATTGTTGGGGCTGCACTGATGCAGGTAAGTGGAAAATGTTCCAACACAATCCGGATGAGTGTCTTATAGACAGCAAGCAGCCATTGGGGAATCAGGTGTATGGGGAAACAGATTGTTCTCCTTGTAACAAAGGATTTTGAGGGGATCTTTGATAGAGGTGTTTACAAAAGATATACATTAGGATGATAAAATGTACACTCATCAACTGATCATAAAAAGGATTACAGGACATATATTGAAAGTTTTAGGGAAGGTCTCTTGAGAGAATGGGGTGATTTAAGAGAGAAATTTTACACGGCAAATGGGAATGAGCAGGAACACAATACTCACACACAATGCGAATATCCAGGTCCTGATGAACTGAGTAATTCTGTCAGAGTTTGGTGTTACAATTATTGAGTTTCCCACCTGAAAGTCCCCTTGTAATATCCTGTAACACACATTCATAAAATCCATCACTGTCAGTCCAGGGTAGAAATTCACAACATCCCCTCCTCCTGGCCGAGGATAACTGTGCATTGTCCCTACGACACATTATCCCTTGTGGAGGTCAGCAGTTGATTCGGGGGGAAACCTATTTGGGTTTCTAGGAGTTTCCACCTTGGGACTTCATGTCACTGAACAGAACAGCAGGTCTTTGACACATCGCAAAGAATGGCCAAGAGTTAGTGACATGCAGACAGCAGGATTCGCTTCCTTTTCTTTCCTTCCATGCTGCTGCACTGCCACATCAATGAGACATTGGGCCGGAAAAGCTAACGCAGCTTGATGGACAAGTTGTCTCCATTCTGAACAATGGACAGTAAGCTTCTCCCAGTCATTCGAAAGAATGCCCCTTAAAAAGATAACAATTACCTATGTGTCATCTTGCCCAGTGCTCCCAACAAAAAGATTAGAATGAGGGAGGATCTCATAAAAAAGGGATAACAGTCAAGTTCCATGAGGGTTACAGTTTATGGAGAGATATTGATAAATGGGCGACAAGTTGGCAAATGGAGTATAATGTGGGAAAATGTGAAGTTGTTCATTTTTGAGGAGACAACCAAAGAACACAGTGTTATTTGAAAGATAAAAACTGTGGAAAACTGCAACACAAAGGGACTCAGGAATAATTGTGCAGGAAACACGAAGCGAGCACGCAGCTGCAACAGGTAATCAGGAAGGGCATGGGATGTTATCCCTTATGTCAAGGTATTGCAGTATAAGAGTTTGGAATATATGTCTTTGGACAAATGTACAAATTTCTGGTAAGACCACATCTGGAGGAATGTGAGCAGCTTTTTTGGTCCACTTATTCAAGCAAGTATATCACTTCACTGGAGGCATTTCAGAGAAGATGAACTAGGATGATCACTGGTTTGGAGGGATTATCTTTTAAGCTGAGACTAAACAGGTTTGGAATCTACTGACTAGATTTTCAAAGAATGAGAGATGATCTAATTAAAAATATAGGATTCTTAAGGGAGTTGACAGGATAAATGCTGAGGGGATATTTCCTATCGAGGGAGCAGATTCTTGATCAGGTGGAGAATACAGGGTTCTCTTTTGGAATCGTCAAGTTTCAGGCAACACAGACATGGGTAGTGGAAGCATGATAAGCAGTTTTATAATTGAGTAACAGTGGGGCAAAGGAGAGTGATGGAGGGGAGTTCGATCTGAACATTGTAGCATACGTGTGAAACCGAACACTGTGCTTGTGGAAGATCTCACCTCCTGGCAGTATGTCGGTGAGAAACAGGATGGGCCAAGGATAGATCCTTGAGGGACATCGACTACATGGATT
>NW_025969104.1:0-15301 GCF_021869965.1 Rhincodon typus
TGCTTCAATCCCTCAGTAAAGCCCCTCTGACAATGAAACAGTCCATCAGTTCTGACACTGTCACAGTGCTGCAATGTCTTGGTGACCCTGTAATGGTTTCTCACTACCTCACTTTTGATGCCTTTATCGTGAGGCAATGCCTCCGGACTGATCCTCTGATACAGCTTCAATACCTTAGCACTGACCCTCTCTGTGTAGCAAACCCTCAATTCCCACAGCGTTAAACTGAGGAACTGCCTCAGAACACAAACTCTGACAATGGGTCATTCCCATACGACGAACCCTCTGACAAATGAACAATGACTCAGAACTGACACACTGACAATAAGGCAGTCCCTTCGTACTGACCCGCTGATCATAACATCACAGTCATGACCCTCTACTTGTGTGGCGTCCCTTCAATTCGTACACCTTTTAAAAGAAGCACTGCCTCCGTATTGATGCTGTGACAGTGCGTCAATAGCTCAGTGCTGACCTGCTCATCATCGAGCCATCCCACAGTTCTGATCTGGTTGCATAGAGGCCATCGCTCAATCCTGACCCTCTGATTGTACTAGACTATCTCAGTCCTGGTCCTGCAAACGTGTTGCACTCCCTTATTTCTCACCCCATGATATTGTGGCTGTGTCCGCCGCTGGACCCTCTAACAGTGAGACAGTCCCTCAGCAGTGACACTACTGTGAAGCACTGTCACTGACTCTCTACAATGAGGCTGTCGATTCTGACCCCTTTACATTGAGGCCCTGCGTGAGTATTGACCATTGAGGCACTTCCTCAGTAGTTACCTTAAGACAGTTTAGGTTTAAGGCCAGATCAGGGTCAGGGTGGAGCTAGGGTTAGGGTTAGGGCTGAGGCAAAGGTTAGAGTTGAGGTCAGGGTTGAGGCTGCAGTTGGGGGCTGGGACCAGGACCGGGACAAGCTCAGTCGGGGGAGTGGGGGATGGGGTGGTGGGATGTCCGAGGGCCGGGGCACAGGACAGTCGATTCCAGGAGAGGGACAGGTTGGGACTAGGGCGAAGGATGGGGGCTGGGTCAGGCTGGGGCTGGTATTAGAGTTAGCTAGGGGCTCGGGTCTGGGACAGGCAGGGGTTAGGGTCGAGGCTGCGGCTTGGGTTCTGGGACCTTAACCGGGTTGGGGTCTAGGTCGGGTCAGGCGAAGGTCCGTGGTTGCGGTCAGGGTCAGGGTCAGGGCTGCGATAGGCTGCGGGGGAGTGTTGGGCTGGGGGCTGTGTCTGGGTCTGGGTCTAGGTCGCTGGTATCTGGACAGGGTGTGGTAGGGTTTGGGCTGGGTGCCTGGGCCATGGCCGCTACAAGCTTCGGGCCGAGGGCTGGGGGTTAGAGTCAGTGTCCGGTGGCCATGGCCAGGACAGTCTGGGGTTAGGGTTTGTTTCGGGGACTAAGGGCCACGGCCGGGACAGTCTGGGGTTAGGGTTGCGGTCAGGGACTGGGGGTGGTGGCCGGGACAGTCTGGGGTTAGGGTTGGGGTCGGGGTCTTGGGGGCCACGGCCGGGAAAGTCTGTGGTTAGGTTTGGGGTCGGGGACAAGCTGCGGCAGGGTCGGGTCTGCGACAGACTGGTGGCTGGGGTCTGGGGTCGGGTTTAGGGTTATGGCTGGGACACGGGCTGAAGGCTGGGATCCTGGGCCGCTGCGTAGGGCCGAGGCTAAGGCTAGGTTTACGGTTTGGTCTGGTGATGGTCTGGTCTGGGGCCTTGGTTTGGGTCGGGCTGGGCCGGGCCGTGCTGGGAGTCTAGGGCCGGGTTTAGAGTCAGGGTCCAGGTTGGGGGCGAAGGTTTTGGTTAGGTTTGGGTCCAGGGTCGGAGGGCTGAGGCTAAGACGAGGTTTACGGTGATGGACTGGGCTGAGGCCCCGGATGGGGTCTGGCCAGGCCGGGCCGGGGCTGCGCCAGGCTGTCGGCCAGGATTGTGCTGGGGGCTGAAAACTCAGGTCTGGGGTCAGGGGCCTGGTTTAGGGATAGGATTGGTGCTAGGTTTTTGGTTAGATTTGGGGCCGGGACAGGCTAGTGTTGGGCTGGGGGTTGGGGGCTTGGTTTCCGGGCCAGGACAGGTTGGGATTCGTGTCGGAGGCTGGGGACCACGGCCAGGTCCGGAACAGTCTGGGGTTAGGGCCGGGAGACAGGACAGGCTGCGGGCCGGGGTTAGGGTCAATTCCGCGGGCTGGGGGCGGTGCTGGGACAGGCTGGTAACGGAGGCTGTGGCCGGGAAAATCCCAGTAAAGAAACCATATAAGTCAGACCCCGCTGTAAATAAAGTGTAAAGTATAGAGCTCCGTGTAAATAAACCCTGTAAATCCTCCCTAAAATCCCCCTCAATCCTCAAAGAGATGACTGCAAAAAATATCCCCTCAAACACAGAGCCTCCAGTTAATGAAAGCTAAAACACAAGGCCCACTGTAAATCAACACCAAATAACAGAGCCCCCAGGAAAGCACTACAGGATAGTCAGATTCAGATAGTACCTCATAGTCAGCCAGACAGATCTGAGGCAGTGCCTGTTTGTCAGACAGTCAGTCATGCGGAAACGCAGTGTTGTTTAACGGTTATTACTGAGGTAGAGCCACACGATTACAGGATCAGTCCTGAGGGAGTGCCACGCGAATTGAGGATCAAATCTGAGTTATTGCAGCACTGAGAGGGTTGGAGTGAGATAGCACCTCAGTGTCGGCAGTGTACTGAAGTTCTGAGGAAGGGTCCCCGGACCTGAACCGTTAACTCTGTTTCCTCCTTCACAGATGTTGCCAGACCTCCTGAGCTTTTCCAAACAAACCTGACAGCCCTGGTCGACCCATTGTCTCCGCCTGCTCCTGCCCCACTGAACCTATCTCCATCTATCTCGACTCCACTTTCTCCCCCTTGGTCCAGGAACTCCCTACCTACGTCCGTGACACCACCCACGCCCTCCACCTCCTCCAGAACTTCCAATTCCCCGGTCACCAACACCTCATATTTACCATGGACGTCCAGTCCCTATACACCTGCATTCCCCATACAGATGGCCTAAAGGCCCTCCGCTTCTTCCTGTCCCGCAGGCCCGACCAGGCCCCCTCCACTGACGCCCTCATCCGCTCAGACCAACTCGCTCTCACCCTCAACAACTTCTCTTTCAATTCCTCCCACTTCCTACAGACAAAGTGGGTGGCCATGGTAACCCGCATGGGCCCAAGCGATGCCTGCCTCTTTGTAGGTTATTTGGAACAATCCCTCTTCAGTAGCTACACTGGCCCTAAACCCCACCTCTTCCTCCGTTGCATTGATGACTGTATCGGCGCTGCCTCGTGCTCACACAAACAGCTCGAACAGTTCATCCACTTCACCAACACCTTCCACCCCAATCTTAAGTTCACCTGGACCATGTCTAATACCTCTCTCTCCTTCCTGGACCTCTCTGTTTCCATCTCTGGCAACCACCTAGAAACTGATATCCATTTCAAGCACAACCGACTCCAACAGCAACCGAGAATACGCCTCCTCCCACTCACCTTCCTGCAAGAATGCCATTCCTTATTCCCAATTCCGTCACCTCCGCAGCATCTGCTCCCAGGGTAAGGCATTCCACCCCTGTATATCTCAGATGTCCTCGTTTTTCAAGGACCACAACTCCCCCCCTTCAGTGGTCGAGAACGCCCTCGACAGTGTCTCCCACATGTCCCGCAACTCATCCCTCACACTCCCTCCCCGCAATAACTACCAAAACAGAAGCCCCCTCTTCCTCACGTACCACCCCACCAACCTCCTGAACCAACGCATCATCCTCTGACACTTCGGCCATCTGCAATCCGACTCCACCACCGAAGACATTTTTCCCACCCCATCCTTATCTGATTTCCGGAGGGACCACCCTTGTCCACTCGACACTCCCCTCCAGCCACACCACACCCGCCACTTTCCCATGCATCCGCAGGAAGTGCTCCACCTGTCCCTACACCTCTCCCCTGATGCCCATCCCGGGCCCCAAGAAGACGTTCCGCATCAAGCAGATGTTCACTTGCACATCTGCTAATGTGGCATACTGCATCCGCTGTTCCCGTTGTGGCCGCCTCTGCATCGGGGAAACCAAGCTTTGCAGAACACCTGCGCTCGGTTTGCACTAAACAACTGCACCTCCCAGTCGTGAACCACTTCAAATCCCCCTCCCATTCCTCAGACGACATGTCCATCCTGGGCCACCTGCAGTGCCACAACGATGCCACCCGAAGGTTGCTGGAACAACAACTCATATTCCGCTTGGGAACCCTGCAACCCAATGGTATCAATGAGGACTTCACAAGCTTCAAAATCTCCCCTCCCCCTACCGCATCCCAAAACCAGCTCAGCTCGTCCCCGCCTCCCTAAACTGTCCTTCCTCCCACCCATCCCCTCCTTCCACCACAAACGCCACCCCCATTTCCTACCTACTAACCTCATCCCGACCCCTTGACTTGTCCGTCCTGCCTGGACTGACCTATCTCCTCCCTAACTCCCCATCTACACTCACCTTTAATAGCTCCATCCCGGCCTCTTTGACCTGTCTGTTTCCTCACCATTTATCTTCTCCTCTATCCATTTTCTATCCGCATCCCTCTCTCTCCCTATTTATTTCAGAACCTCCTTCCCCTCCCCCATTTCTGAATTAGGGTCTAGGACCGAGACGTCAGCCTTCCTGCTCCTCTGCTGCTTAGCCTGTTGTGTTCATCGAGCTCAACACCTTGTTATCTCAGATTCTCCAGCATCTGCAGTTTCAACTATCTCCACGAACGCAGAAAAGTTGTTTGATGTCCTGCAAGCTATTCAAGCCCTGGGAGACGGTTGCTGAGGGCTGATTAATATTATGCTCTTTCATAGCTTCGGTTGACACGATGACATTGTTCTGAATAGTTTAGAAAAGTAACACATACTCAGGGATAGACTCTGACGTAGACACAGGTTTGGCAACTGTTAGCAAAATAAGGCTGTGAGGATTAAAACTGTGAAAAGGCAGTAAATGGGGTGGACGGAACATTTTAATTTAGTCTCCATTTAATAGTGAAAAGTATGACAAGATCGCAGTTTTATGAATGAATGAAATGTGGTAATAGTAAATATCATACGCTAGTAAGTGGTCAGTAAAGTTATGAATGAATGAGAGCGCGAGAGTGGTCATATGGAGCGCTTGTGGGTGCATTGGTAAAGAGGACCTTTAGTAGAACAGTAAAGAGGCTTGCACGAGTAAATATTTCCCAAAATTCTCTAGACTCTGGGGTGGTTCCTGCAGATTGGAAAACAGCCAATGTGACGCCACTGTTTAAAATAGGAAGGAGACAAAAAGCAGGTACCTATAGGCCAGTTAGCTTAACTTCGGTTGTGGGGAAAATGCTTGAATCCATCATTAAGGAAGATAATAGCAGGACAACTGGATATAAATTGTCTCATTGGGAACACCCAGCATGGGTTCATGAAGGGGAGGTCATGTTTATCTAACTTGGTGGAATTCTTTGAGGACATTACTTGCATGGTGGACAATGGGGAACCTGCGGATGTCGTGTATCTGGATTTCCAGAAGACATTTGACAAGGTGCCACACCAAAGGCTGCTATATAAGATAAAGTTGCACGATATTACAGGTAATGTATTGGCATGGATAGAGGATGATTGACTCGTAGAAAATAAAGAGTAGGGGTAAATGGGTGTTTTTCTGGTTGGCGGTCAGTAGCTAGTGGTGTGCCTCAGGGATCAGTGTTGGGACTGCAATTGTTTACAATTTACATAGATGATTTGGAGTCGGGGACTAAGTGTGGTGTGTCAAAATTTGCAGATGACACTGAGATGAGGGTTAGAGCAAAGTGTGCAGAAGACACTGAAAGTCTGCACAGGGCTATGTAGTCTAAGTGAGTGGGCAAAGGTCTGGCAGATGGAGTACAATGTCGATAAATGTGAGGTCATCCATTTTGGTAGAAATAACAAGAAAATGGGCTATGGTTTAAATGGTAAAAAATTGCAGCATGCTGCTGTGCAGAGGGACTTGGGTTTCCTTGTGCATGAATCGCTAAAAGTAATATTGCAGGTGCAGCAGGTAATTAAAAAGGCAAATAGAATTTTGTCTGTCATTGCTGGAGGGATGGAGTTTCAAAACAGGGAGGTAATGCTGCAGCTGTATCGGGTCCCGGTGAGGCCGCACCTGGAGTACTGTGTGCAGTTTTTGTCTCCTTACTTGAGAAGGGATCTACTAGCACTGGAGGGGGTGCAGAGGAGATTCACTCGGTTGATTCTAGAGTTAAGAAGGTTGGAATATGAGGATAGATTGATTCGGCTGGGATCATACTCATTGGAATTCAGAAGAATGAAGGGAAATCTCATAGACACATACAAGATTAGGAAGGGAATAGACAAGGTGGAGGCAGGGAGGTTGTTTCCACGAGCAGGTGAAACTGGGACAAGGGGGAAGAGCCTCAAAATAAAAGGAAGCAGATGCAGGACTGAGGACAGGAGGAACTTCTTCACCCAAAGGGTTGTGAATCTGTGGAATTCCCTGCCCAGTGAAGCGGTTGAAGCTACCTCGCTGAATGTATTTAAGGCAAGGCCAGATAAATTTATGAACAGTAAATGAATTAAGGTCTGTGGTGAGCGGGTGGATAAGTGGAGCTGATTCTCAAAAAGATCAGCCATGATCTTATTGAATAGCAGGGCAGGCTCCAGGGGCCAGATGGCCTTCTCCTGCTCGTAGTTGTTATGTTCTTATGTTATAATGTTACAGTGCCTCAAAAAAAACCACAGAAAAGAATAGTTTAAGGCGATTGACCCTGCATTACTAAAGACGCGCGAGCCAGAGGTTCTGAGGAGGGATCACCTGACCCGAAACGTTAACTCTGTTTTTTTCCCTCACAGATGCTGCCAGACTTGCTGAGCTGTTCCAGCAACTTTGTATTTTTTCCTGATTTGCAGCATCCGCAGTTTTTCCGGTTTTTACGATGTGTTTTGTTATTTATTTACAGGGGGCTCTTTATTTATAGCGAGCTCTGTCTTTTAGGGTTTATTTGTAAGGGGCCCTGTGTGACGGATAATTTAAAGGTCGGCTCGATGTTGGGGTGTATTGACAGGTGCTCTGTGTTTTCGACTTTATTTAGAGGGAGCCTTGTGTTTTACATTCTACTTACTAGAGCATCTGTTTTAGAGGTCATTTGAAGGGGTCTATGTATATGAGGGTATAATTACAGGGGGTTCTGTTTTAGGGATTGTTTGAATTAAGCTCCTTGTTTTGCTGGTTATTGAAAGGGGTCTCTGTCTGAGGGCTTGTTTGCAGACGTCTCTGAGGGCTTATTTACTGGAGGCACATTTTCAGGGAGGATGTGCAGGGTGCACTGTGTTTCAGGGTTTATTTACAAGGAGCTCTATATTTGACATGTAATTTACATGGGGCTCTGTCTCTTATTGTTTCTTACTGGGGACTGTGTTTCACATTTTACTTCCTGAGGAACCTTTCTTAGGTTATATGTAAAGGGGTCTCTCTGATTGAGAGTGTAGTTGCAGGGAGCTCATTTTTTTATCGTTTGTTTAAATGAGGCTGTGCGTCGGAGATTATTTACAGAAAGCTTTGTGTTTCAGACTTCATTGTATATAAACCCTAAAACACAGACATCCCTGTAAATGAAGCTCTGTGTTTTAGGGTTTATTTACAGGGGGTTATGTGCCGGGGGCTCTGTGGTTTACATTTTACTTCGTGAGGAACCTTTCTTCGGGTTTATTTAAAGAGTCTCTGTGCTTGACAATGTGTTCACAGGAGCCTTCTTTTTTTTTTACCGTTTGATTAAATGTGGCTCTGCGTCAGAGTATATTTCCAGGAGGCATTGTGTTTCAGGGATCATTTACAGGTATGTCTGTGTTTTTGGGTTTACATACACGATGCTGTGTGTTTTTGGGATTATTTATAGTGAGCTCCGTGTTTTACAGGTTATTGAAATGGATCTTTGTTTTCGGGTTTGTTTGCAGGAGGCTGTTTATTTATAGGTTGATTTGTCTTTTTAGGGTAATTTGTAAGGAGCGATTTCTTACGTATAATTTACAGGTGGGCTAACTGTTGGCTTGTAATTAAAGGTGCTCAGTATTTTCGGATTTATTTCGAAGGAGCCCTGTGTTTTACCTTATACTTCCTGGGCAATGTGTGTTAGAGTTCATTTAAAGGGGTCTGTGTACTTGAGCGTATAATTACAGGGGGCTCTGTTGTTGAAGTTTGTTTAAATAGTATTCTGTGTTTTAGGCGTTATTTACAGTGAAGTCCGCGTTTTACGCGTTATTGAAAGGGGTCTCTGATTTTGAGGGCCTCTGTGCAGGCGGCTCCGTGTTTGAGGGCCAGGAGTACGGCTGAAGCTGGGTTCGGTTTGGGCCTGAGGCTATCGTTAGTGTAGGATGAAGCGAGCATTAGGGCAGAGGGTTATGGGTTGGGTTAGGCTTTGGGCTGAAGTTAGGCTTCGGGCTTACGCGAGGGTTAGCGTTATGTCTGAATCTAGGGTTAAGGTTAGGGATATTTCTGACAGTAGGGAGAAAGAAAGCAGCTTCGCATACCCAGAGCCAGAGGGACAGCAACTGCTCGGGATGTATTGCAAACTTAACAGGTCAAATTGTATTACAGATTCATATGATCCCATTACCAGGAGGCACTGCCACAGAACTGACCCGCTAACAATGAAGAATTTGCCTGGTCCAGGCAAGTATTGAAGCACTGTCAGAGGGACAGAACTGCTGGAGAGCATTATAATCAGAGAGTCAATACTGATGTCGCGCCTCATTGTAAGAGGGTCAGAACTGAGGAAGTGCCTCACATTTATAGGGTCTGTAATGAGGTAATGCAGAGGTACCAGAGGGTCAGAACTGTTGGGGTGCATTATTATGAGACGGTCAATACTGAGGTAGTGTCATATTCTCAAGGGGTTAGACTTGTGGGGGTGCCACATGATTGCAGCACTGTGACAATGTCAGACTGAGGCACTCCCTCATTGTCAGATAATCAGTACTGTCAGAGCTTCAGCACAGAAGCAGTGCCTCATTGTCAAATGGTCCGCACTGAGGTATGGCAGCAGTGTCAGTGGGTCAGAACTGTGGAAGTGTATCAGTCATAGGGTCAAGACTGAGGCTGAGCCTCATTCTAAATTCTTATTGGGGGAGTGCTACATAACTAAATTACATAATTGTTAAAAATGAGGCATCGGCTGAATGTGATCCTCTGACAATTGTGCACTCCTTCAGTACTGACACTGCAACACAGAGGGACAGCCTCAAGCGGACCCTCTGACAATGAAGCATTCTCTCAGGACAATAATCTTTAATTGTAAACTAATCTATAATACTATTTGACCTGTTAAGTTTATAATACATCCCGAGTCTCCTGTAGAATACGCAGTTGCTCTCCCTTTGGTCCTGTCTCTGGGTATGCGAAGCTGCTTTCTTTATCCCTGCCACCAGAAATATTCCTACCCCAAGCCTTAACCCGAGATTCCGCTCCAACGCTAACCCTTGCGTAAGTTCTGAGCCTAACCTCAGGCCAAACCCTAACACTAACCTTCGCCTCAGGCCTGAAACAAACCATAACCCTCAGCACCAGCGCTTACCCTAAACTCATCTGTAACGCGAGCCTCAGCCCTTCACAAAAACCATCAAACACCGAGCCCCCTGTAAATATACCCTCAGAAACCCCTTTCAATAACCCGTAAAACGCGGAGCTCACAGTAAATAACCCTTAAAACACAGATCCCCATTTAAACCAATCTTAAAAACAAAGCCCCCTGTAATTATACCCTCAAATTCACGGACCCCTTTAAATGAACTCTAACACACATCACCCAGGAAGTAGAAGGGAAAACACAGGGCTCTCTCTAAATACGAAAACACTGAGCATCTGTAATTGCACCCCACACTTAGCCCACCTGTAAGTTATCCGTAAGACAGGGCCCCTTACAAATAAACTTTGAAAAGATAGACGTACCTATGAATCACAGCCCCCGGTAAATAAACCCGAAGACAGAGACGCCTTTCAGTAACCTGTAAAACACAGATCACGATAAATAATCCCTAAAATACAGAGCATCGTATACAGATACCCTAAAACACAGATATCCCTGTAAATGAACTCTGAAACACACAGCCTCCTGTATATCTTCTCCGACGCAGAGTCTCATTTGAAAAAATGCTAAAAACAGAGGCACCTGTAAATATACCCTTAAGCACAGAAACCCCTTTATATATAACCGAAGAAAGGTCCCTCAGGAAATAAAGTGTAAAAGACACAGCCCCCACGAGGAAACCATATAAGACCGAGTCCCCTGTAAATAAACAGTAAAATATAGAGCTCCCAGAAAATATACCCCTGCAAATCCTCCCTAAAACGAAGCCTCCTGTAAATAAACTCTCCGAGGCGACCCGAAAACACAGAGCCTCCAATTAATAAAGACTAAAACACAAGCCCACTGTAAATCAACACTAAATAACACAGCCCCGAGTACAGCACGGCGAATTGTTCGGATTAGGATAGGACATAATAGTCTGAGGCAATGCCTCTTTGACAAAGAGTCAGTAATGGCGAGGTATAGTGTTGTCTGATGGTCATTGTTGAGGTAGCGCCTGATTGTAATAGGGTCAGGAGTGAGGGAGCGCCTCATTGTCAGCGGGTCAGGACTGAGGGAGCGCCTCATTGTCAGCGGGTCAGGACTGAGGGAGCGCCTCATTGTACTAGGGTCAGGACTGAGGTATTTGAAGTAGGGCAATGAAGGGTGTGGGTCCTTTTATTCTTTTAAAGTTAGAGAATTCCAGAAAGATTATCAACCCTATACGATTTGACGAAGTAGGGAATTACTTAATGACAGCAGAAAGTTTAGTAGCCTGATTACCGCGGCTGGCTCTTGAGATTTCACTATTGCCGGTTTACTCATTCTTTCATTCAATTTCACGGAAGCGCTATTTTGAGAGGAGCTTTCTTAAAGGGAACGCGGACCCTATTCAATATGTATCGAACAGAGATGTAGTAACGCAGAAAACTTGTTTGATGTCCGGCAAGATATTCAAGTCCTGGGAGACGTTTGTTGAGGGCTGATTAATATTACAATTTTTCACAGTTTCGGGTGACACGATGGATGGGATCGTATTGTTCTGAATAGATTAGAAAATTAACACATACTCAGGGATTGACTCCGATGTAGACACAAGTTTGGACACAGTTAGCAACAAGGGTTCAAACTGTGAAAAGGCAGTAATGGGGTGGAAGGAACATTTTAATTTCGTCTCTCTTTATTCGTAAAAAGTACGGCAAGATGGCAGTTTTATGAATGAATGAATGAAATGCGGAAATATATAAACACAGTACGCTAATGAGTGGTCAGTAAAGTTATGAATGAATGAGATCGCGAGAGTGGTCATTTGGAGCGCTTGTGGGTGCATTGGCAAAGAGGACCTTTACTACAACAGTAAAGAGGCTTATGATATAGTGTCACACAAAAACCACAGAAAAGGATATTTTAAGGCGATTGACCCTGTATTACTAAAGACACGCCAACCAGACTCCGGAAGCCTTGTTAAGTGCTAACCAATATGAGTAAACAGGGCAGACCACAGGATATTCAGGGGCAAAGGTTAGAAGATAAGCAAGTGACCACATGAGCGAACGGGCACCGCGTGTTTGAATCCGACTGGTAAACAAGTGATACATAACCATTTGATCTAACTGACTGCTCAGTTAATTGAAAACCGAAGGAACTGCAGATGCTATAAATTAGGAACAAAAACAAAATTGCTGGAAAAGCTCAGCAGGTCTGGCAGTATTTGTGAAGGTAAAAACAGTTAACGTTTAGGGTTTGCGTACAGGGTGCTCTGTGTTTTGGATTATTTACAGGGGGATCTGTTTTAGGGTTTCTTTACAGAGGTCTCTGTGTTTTATGGTTTCTCACTGGGTTCTCTGTCTTTTACATTTTACTTCCCGAGGGACCTTTCTGAGATTATATTTAAAGGGGTCTCTGTGCTTGAGTGTATTTACAGGGGGCTCTTTTTCGCGTTTGTTTAAACGGGATTGTGCGTCGGAGATTCCTTACAGAAGGCTTTGTGTTTCACGGTTCATTTACAGCGATGTCTATGTTTTAGGGATTATTTATGGTGAGCTCCGTGTTTTACAGTTAATTGAAAGGTGTCTCTCTCTTCGGATTTCTGTACGGGGGGCTCTGTGTCTTCGGGTTTCTGTATCGGAAGCTGTATGTCTTCGGTTAGGAGTAGGGCTGAAGCTCGGTTCGGTTTAGGACTAAGGCTATGGTTAGTGTAGGAATGAGGCTTGCGTTATAGGGCTGAGGGTAAGTGTTAGGGCTGAGGCCACAGTCAGCTTCAGGGTGAGCGTTGGGACTGAGGCTTATGATTTGGGTTAGGCTTGACGTTTGGAGTTGGGCTGAGTTTGGACTTAAGGGTTTACATGAGGGTTAGCATTCGGGCTGAATCGAGTGTTAGGTTTACAGCTAGCGTTATTTCTGAGGGTAGTATGGAAGAAAGCAGCTTCGCATACCCAGAGGCAGAGCGAGAGGGAGAGCAACTGCGTATTCTACAGGAGACACGGGAAGTATTGTAAACTTAACAGGTCAAATAATATTACAGATTAGTTTACAATTAAAGATTATTGTCCTGAGGGAATGCTTCATTGTCAGAGGGTCTGCCTGAGGCTGTCCAACTTTGTTGAAGGTCAGTACTGAAGGAGTGCAACATTGTCAGAGGATGAAATTCAGGATTTTATCAGTTCCTGTATAAATCCCACCTTGGTTTGACTTTCCAAAGTGCACACCTGTATCTGTATACAATTGTATTTACCAATCCTCAGCCCACTTCCCCAATTGATCAAGAAGCCTCTGTAAATTTTTATAACTTTCTTTGCTATCAAAGACATCTCCTACTTTTGCATTATGCACAAACTTACTCATCATGCCTTGTACATTCACATCCAGTTCATTCACATAAGTAGCAAATAACAAAGGTCTCAGCACCGACCCCTGTGGCACACAACTGCTGCAATAACTCCAGTGTGGACCCTTTGACAATGAGGCACTTCTTCAGTACTGAAGCTCTGACAGTACTGACTATCTGACAATGAGGCACTCCCTCAGTCTGACATTCTCACAGTGCTGCAATCTTGTGGCACTCCAACAAGTCTGACCACGTTAGAATGAGACACTGCCTCAAGATTGACCCTCTCACAATACTGCACCCAACAGTTCTAACCCTCTGGTGGTGCTGCATTACCTCAATACAGACCCTATACATGTGAGGCACTTCCTCAGTTCTCAGCCGCTCACAATGAGGTGCCACCTCATTATTGACTCTCTGACTCTCCAGCAGTTCTATCCCTCTGACAGTGCTTCAGTACTGGCCTGGAACAGCTAACAGCATCTCATTTTCCTCATTGATAGTAGGAACTGCAGATGCTGGAGAATCTGAGATAACAAGGTGTTGTCTGTATGAACACAGCAGGCCAAGCAGTATCAGAGGAGCAGGAAGGCTGACATTTCGGGCCTGGACCCTTTTTTTAGAAATGGGGGAGGGGAAGGGTCTTCTGAAATAAATAGGGAGAGAGGGAGAGGCGGATGGAAGATGGATAGAGGGGAAGACAGGTGGAGAAGAGGCAGACAGGACAAAGAGGCTGGGATGAAGCCAATAAAGGTGAGTGTAGGTGGGGAGTTAGGGAGGAGATAGGTCAGTCCAGGGAGAACGGACAGGTTAAGGGGGCGGAGTAAGGTTAGTAGGTCGGAGATTGGGGTGGGCCTTGAGGTGGGAGGAGGAGATATGTGGGAGGAAGTACAGGTTAGGGAGGCGGGGACGACCTGGGCTGGTTTTTCCGTGCGGTAGCCGAAGGGGAGATTTTGAAGCGTGTGAAGTCCACATTGATACCATTCGGCTGCAGGGTTCCCAAGCGGAATATGAGTTGCTGTTTCTGCAACCTTCGGGTGGCATCGTTGTGGCACTGCAGGAGGCCCAGGATGGACATGTCGTCTGAGGAATGGGAGGGGGAGTTGAAATGGTTCGCGACTGGGAGGCACAGTTGTTTATTGCGAACAGAGGGTAGGTGTTCTGCAAAGCGGTCGCCAAGCCTCCACTTGGTTTCCCTGATGTAGAGAAGGCCCCAATGTGAACAGCGGATGCAGTATACCACATTAGCAGATGTGCAGGTGAACATCTGCTGGATGTGGAAAGTCTTCTTGGGGCCTGGGTTGGGGTTGAGGGGGTAGGTGTAGGGGCAGATGTCGCAATTCCTGCGGTTGCAGGGAAAAGCGCCGGGTGTGGTGGGGCTGGAGGGGAGTGTGCAGCGGAAAAGGGAGTCATGGAGAAAGTGGACCATCCAGAAAACAGATAAGATTGGGGAGCGATAAAATGCCTTTGGTGGTGGGGTCGGATTGCAGATGGTGGAAGTGTCCGAGATGCTGCGAGACCTGCTGAGCTTTTCCAGAAATTTGTTTTTTTTTTCCTGATTTTGCTGCATCAGCAGTTCTTTTCGTTTTTAGAGTGTTTTAGTGTTTATATACAGGGCGCTTTGTATTTCAGTGTTTATACACGGGGGCTTCTGTGCTTTAGGATTTATTTACCAGGGGCTGATGAAGCTGTATTGACTAACATGCTTATTCGAGTCAGATAAGCACATCAGAAATCAAAAATCATTATTCATCATCTGACTTAATTTTTGATGCAGTTTTGACTGACATGCTTATTTCAGCGAGATAAGCATATCAGAAGACTAAAAACTCAACTTCACCAAAGCACTTAACTTTTGGTGCTGGTTTGCCAATAAATGCTTATTTCAGTGAGATGAGCACGACAGAAGTCAAAAATCTCAACTTCATCAAATGACTTGATTTTTGATGCTAAATTTTAGACTAAAATGCTTATTTCAGTGAGTGAAGCATTTGAGAAGACTAAAATCTGAACTTCACCAAATGACTTAAATTTTGATTTTAGTTTGAATAACATGCTCATTTCAGCGAGTTAAGCAGTTCAGAAGATGAAAATCTCAACTTCACAAATGACACAACGACAGATGTTGTTTTGACGAACATGCTTATTTCTGCGAGATAAGCATAGCAGAAGTCCAAAATCTCAACTTCAACAAGACACTCAACTTTTCATGCTGTTTTGTCAACATGCTTATTTCAGTGAGTGAAGCACTTCAGAAGACCAAAATCTGAACTTCACTAAATGACTCAAATTTTGATGTTGGAATGATTAACAGGCTTCCTCCAGTGAAATAAACACTTCAGAAGACAAAATCTGAACTTCAATAAATGACTCAAATTTTGATGCTGGGTTGACTAACAGGCTTCCTCCA
>NW_025969104.1:15311-17282 GCF_021869965.1 Rhincodon typus
TATTTCAGTAAGATAACAAATTCCGAAAACCAAAATCTGAACTTCACCAAATGACTTAACTTTTGATGCTGGTTGGAATAAAATGCTTATTTCAGCCTGTTAAGCTCTTCAGTCGACCAAAATCTGAACTTCACCAAATGACTCAAGTTTTGAAATTGGTTTGACTAAAATGCTTATTTCAGTGTGATAAGCACTTCAGAAATCAAAAATCTCAATTTCACCAAATGACTCAACTTTTGATGTTGTTTTGACTAACGTGCTTATTTCAGAGAGATAAGCGTATCAGAAGACTAAAACTTCACCAAATGAATCAACTTTTGATGTTGTTTTGAATAACATCCTTATTTCAGCGAGTTAAGCAGTTCAGAATGCAAAAATCTCAACTTCACCAAGTGATATAATTTTTAATGCTAGTTGGATTCAAATGTTTATTTCAGCGAGATAAACACTTAAGAAGACAATAATCTGAACTCCACCAAATGACTCAATTTTTGATGTTAGTTTGTCTAACATGCTCATTTCAGCGAGTTAACCACTTCAGAAGATCAAAATCTCAACTTCACCAAATGCCACAACATTTTGGTAGTGTTTTCACTAAGGCGCTCATTTCAGCGAGATAAGCAAACCAGAAGGCCAATATCTCAACTTGAAAAAGACATTCAACTTTTGATGCTATTTTGAGTAACATGCTTATTTCAGTGCTAAAGGCACTTCAGAAGACCAATATCTGAACTTCACTAAATGACTCAAATTTTGATGTTGGTTTGACTAACAGGCTTCCGCCAGTGAAATAAGCACTTCAGAAGTGAAGAATCTCGACTTCACCAAATGACTCAACTTATGATGCTGTTTTGGTAAAATGCATATTTCACTCATATAAGCACTTCAGAAGACCAATATCTCAACTTCACCAAATGAGTTATTTTTCGATGTTTGTTTGACTAACATGCAATTTTCAGTGAGATATGCACTTCAGAAATCAAAAATCTCAACATCACCAAATGACTCAACTTTTGTTTTTTTTTTGACAAACGTCCTTATTTCAGCGAGTTCAGCATATCAGAAGAGGAAAATCTCAACTTCACCAAATGAACTTACTATTGATGCTGGTTTGAATAACATTGTTATTTCAGCGAGATACGCATATCAGAAGACCAAAACCTTAAATTCAACAAATTACTCAAATTTTGATGCTGGTTTGACTAATATGCTTATTTCAGTGAGATAAGCACCTTAGAAGTCAAAAATCTCAACTTCACCAAATGAATCAACTTTTGATGTTGTTCTGAATAACATCCTTATTTCAGCGACTTAACCAGTTCAGAAGGCTAAAATCTCAACTTCACCAAATGATTTAATTTTTAATGCTGTTTTGACAACATGCTTATTTCTGGGCGATAAGCACTTCAGCAGACCAAAATTAGAACTTCACGAAATGACTCAAATTTTGATGTTGGCTTTATTAACAGGCGACGTCCAGTGAAATAATCACTTCAGAAGTGAAGAATCTCGACTTCACCAAATGACTCAACTTTTGATGTTGTTTTGAGTAATATGGATATTTGAGTGAGATAACACTTCAGATGTGCAAAATAAGTACTTTACAAATGACTCAAGTTTTGATGTTGTTTCGACTAACATGCTTACATGAGTGAAATAAGCACTTCAGAAGTCAAAAATCTCAACTTCACCAAATGACTAAATTTTTCCTGCTGTTTTGAATAACATGCTTGTTTCAGCCAGTTAAGCTCTTCAGTAGACCAAAATCTGAACTTCACCAAATGACTCAAGTTATGAAATTGGTTTGACTAACATGCTTATTTCAGTGTGATAAGCACTTCAGAAATCAAAAACCTCAACTTCACCAAATGACTCAACTTTTGATTTTGTTTTGACCGACGTGCTTATTTCAGGGAGATAAGCATACCAGAAGACTAAATCCTCAACTTCACCAAATGACTGAATTTTTAA
>NW_025969105.1:0-17280 GCF_021869965.1 Rhincodon typus
TGTTACTGTGGGTAACAGGGACACCCCGTGTGTTACTGTGGGTAACCAGGACACCCCATGTGTTACTGTGGATAACAGGGACAGGGACACCCCGTGTGTTACTGTGGATAACAGGGACACCCCGTGTGTTACTGTGGGTAACAGGGACAGGGACAGCCCGTGTGTTACTGTGGATAACAGGGACGGACACACCCTGTGCGTTACTGTGGGTAACAGGGACGGAGACACCCCGTGTGTTACTGTGGGTAACAGGGACACCCCGTGTGTTACTGTGGGTAACAGGGACGGAGACACCCCGTGTGTTACTGTGGGTAACCGGGACACCCCGTGTGTTACTGTGGATAACAGGGATCGAGTCAGTGAGCCCTTGCTCGGTCAATCCTGTAAATAGTAAAGGGAATGTAGTCAGTGATCACTCACCCGGTTGATGTCGGAGATCAGTTTGCCTTCATGGGGTACGTACAGCTTTTGGTTGTTCGCTCGGAGTTTACTCTGGATGGTGAAAAGCAGAACCTCCAGATTGCCCTTCTCCTCAAACCTGAATGGAAATCAAGAACAACTTTCATTGGTGTAGCACCTTTCACACAATGCAACACCCCTAGGCACTTGATAGCCATACTGTAAAACACAGTCTGACGCTCAGTCACAAAAAGAGCTGACACATTTTGGCAAAGAGGCAGATTTTGATGATTGACTGAAAAGTCGGACAGTCAAAGAGAAGGAGGGAAGAGGTTCCAGAATTTGGGGCCCAGTCAATAGAAGTTGCGACCCTCAACGAGGGTCCTGAATTCGGGAAGTGCCGATGTCTCAGAGAGTAGTGGGGCTGCAGAGACAGGGTGGGTTTGAGAAACCATGGCAGGGATTTTAAAACGAAGGTGTTGCCTGACAGGAAGCCAACATTAGTCAACATGGGTGACTGTGGAATGGAACTCACTGTGAGTTAGACACAGGAACTAGAGGTTTGAACAACCTCGGGTTTATGAAGGATACAATGTGGGAGAGCAGCCAGGAGTGAGGTCCAATAACCTGGAGGCAATGGGCGAGCATTTCAGCAGCAGATGAGACGGGGACGTCAGGGAGGTGAGTACACAATCTTAGCTACAATGCAGACACGTGTTAACCAAGTTCATCTCAGGATGAAATGTTCCAGCAAGGTTACAAAGCAGAGTGGCTCCATCTCAGATCAATCTCAGATCATCTCAGTCAATCACTAGGGAACGGAGTTCCAAGCAGGAGCTGAGAACCTCAGATGAGTCCTGGCTTTGAGGCAGATTGTCTCAGAGATTGGAACCCACAACCTCAGCTGGAACCTCATTCACTAATTGGCCATCGATCATCCAGGTTACCGCACTGATTCCCAATTGCCTGGCGGTATTGAGAGGGGGAAGTAGGGGCAGCATCGCCACCGGTGACCCCGAGACTCAGACCTAAGACACATGGCACACAGTTCAAATCCCATTGCAGCCCAGGGCCAGGGAGGGGAGTCAGAGCAGAGCCCAATCTGTGGGGCCCACTAAGGTCCAAGGGCCCAGTCAGGAACAGCTCGGTGTGATAACTACCCCCAGTGATGACAACCATTATCAATTATCATTAAAACCCCTTCTGGGTCACTGATACCCCTTTAGGGAAGGAAATCTGCTGTCCTTACCCGGTCTGGCCTACACATGACTCCAGGCCCACAGCAATGGGGTTGACTCTGAAACAGCCCTAAAAACTCAGTTCAAGGGCAATTAGGGATGGGGGAATAAACACAGGTGTTGCCAGTAATCCCCAACTTCCCTAAAAACAACAGATTGTTTAAAATTGCTGTTTGTGGAAGCTTGTCGTGTGAAATTTAGAATCATAGAACCCCTATGATGTGGAAGCAGGCCATTTGACCCATCAAGTCCACAACAACCCTCCACAGAGCATGAACAAAAACAAAGTTGCTAGAAAAGCTCAGCAGGTCTGGCAGTATCTGTAAAGGAAAAAACAGAGTTAACGTTTCAGATCCGGTGACCCTGAGGAACCTGACCCTGAGGAAGGGTCACCAGACCCGAAATGTTAACTCTGTTTTTTCCTTCACAGATGCTGCCAGACCTGCTGAGCTTTTCCAGCAACTTTGTTTTTGTTCCTGATTTACAGCATTTGCAGTTCTTTCGGTTTTTCCTCCATACAGCATCTCACCCAGAACTACTCAAAAGGAATTTGGCCCATATCCCTCTAAACCCTTCCTATTCATAAACCCATCTAGATGCCTTTTAAATGTTGTAAGTGTACCAGCCTCCACCACTTCCTCTGGCAGCTCATTCCATATACGCACCATCTTCTGCGTAAAAAGTTTGCCCCAAAGGTCCCTCTTAAATCTTTCCCCTCTCACCTGAAACCAATACCCTCTGGTTTGGACTCCCTCACCCTGGGGGAAAAGACCTTGTCCATTCACCCTATCCATGCCCCTCCTGATTTCATATACCACTATAAGGTCACCCCTCAGCCTCTGATGCTCCAGGGAAAATAGTCCCAGCCTATTCAGCCTCTCTGTAGTTCAAACCCTCCAACCCTGGCAACATCCTTGTAAATCTTTTCTGAACTCTTTCAAGTTTCACAAAATCCTTCCTATAGAAGGGAGACCAGAATTGCACGCAGTAGTCCAAAAGTGGCCTCACCAATGTCCGCAACGTGACTTCTCAACTTCTGTACTCAATGCATTGACCAATAAAGGCAAGCATACCAAATGTCTTCTTCACCACCATGTCTACCTGCGTCTCCACTTTCAAGAAACACGAACTTGAACTGCAAGGTCTCTTTGTTCAGCAACACTCCCTGGGACCTTACCATTAAGTGTATAAGTCCTGCCCTGATTTGCCTTTCCCAAAATGCAGCACCTCACATTTATCTAAATTAAACTCCACCTGCCACTGGATTCTGGGTAATCCAAGATGGAGGACGGGAAAAGATGGAGGATGGGAAAAGGTGATGGCTGTGAGAGCAGCTCCTTTTTGTTTTGAGGTATTTTCAGTGTTGGAGCTGATTTTCTCAAATTCTAGGAGCAGTAATTGCTGTTTTATAAGCTGTTAAATTGCTTCGGAACTTTGGGAAAGCAAAGATCAAAACAGTGGCACTTTAAAAAGGAGGAAGAGAGAGAGAGACAGCAGTGACCAGGTGGAAAGTGAAACAAATGGAGAAGTAAAGCTGCAGAGCTGTGTGAACCTTCAGTGCTGGCTGCTTCTGCTGTTTGGTTTAAAGTAGCTCTGGGCATTGGAGTTCAACTAAGAAAAACCACACAAGTGCAATTCAATATCTGGTGGCCTGGGTGAGGGAATGTCAGTGGGCACAGGGATGTTGGTCACCTGGTGTTTGGATGGCATACAACAATAGCAGCAAAAAAACTATAGTTTAAGGGGTCAGTAATACATCTGGCACAGTCTTTACACTGTCAAAAATAGATGTTAACATCTGCTTGCATGTCAGCCCATTTTCACCTCCTTATGGTCCCCGTTATCAGCTTTTCTTTCTCCTGATATTCTGTCATCCATCCTTTTGCCTCCCTAACTGTCATTCTCTCATGCCTCCACTCACTCCTTCCTCACACCTCCCCCCCACCCCACCTTCAGCACAAATACCACCTCCTCCTAACTACTAT
The DNA here is from genome assembly GCF_021869965.1 of Rhincodon typus. Taxonomy (NCBI): domain Eukaryota; kingdom Metazoa; phylum Chordata; class Chondrichthyes; order Orectolobiformes; family Rhincodontidae; genus Rhincodon; species Rhincodon typus. The sequence continues at coordinate 3,623 of NW_025969105.1, forward strand.
TGATTCTGAAGAATCATAGAATCCCTAAGTGTGGAAGCAGGCCATTCAGCCCATTGAGTCCACACCCACCCTCTAAACAGCATCCCAGCTAGACCACACCCCTCTAGCCTATCCCTGTAATCCTGAATTCCCCAGGGCTAACCCACCTAGCCTACACATCCCTGGACACTATGGGCAATTTAGCATGGCCAATCCACCTATCTTGCACATATCTGGACTGTGGGAGCACTCGGAGGAAACCCATGCAGAGAATGTGCAGACTCCACACAGACAGTCACCCAAAGGTGGAACTGAACCCAGGTCCCTGCCGCTGTGAGGCAGCAGTGCTAACCACTGAGCCACCGTGCTGCCCCACTTAAGAAGGGCTACTGGACTGGAAAACAGTAACTCTGCCTTCTTGCCAACGATGCTGCCAGGCATGCTGAGTTCCTCCAGTAATTTCTGTTTTAGTGCCAGGCGATGCCCAGCTTCAACAAGACAGAATTTATCCCTTGGCATTCAAATCCATTAGGGTCACTGCATCTGGGATGAAACCTCAGAATATGTGATTATTATTTGGAGACTGAGGTTCTACATTGGAGTAAAAATGAGTTTTAGTTTTGGTTCCATCAGGGTCAGCAATTTGAACAATAAACCAAAAAAAAGCAGCACTTTCAAGAGAGCACGTGATTTTGACAAATGGGCAGAAAACCACTGGGGCAGATAATTGCTAAGGTGTTTGCTGACTTGAGTTTTACAACCCAGCGAGAGAGAAAGGAAAAACAAGTTCATTCAGAAAAAGCTGTTGATCAAAAGAGAAAAGGTCCCTAACAGCAACGGAACTGTTACAAGCTGTTCAAGCTGTCAGGGTTGACAAAAAAGTTCAGAGTTAGCCACAGCAGTAGGAGGTGCTAGAGATGAACACACTCTCCAAGGCTACTTTCATGAGGTTAAGGAACTCCATGATAATTAATAAGTGAGCTTGGGAAGGAACTTTAACCAAAGAAAACAGTACGGATGAAAATACAGATTTGCAGAAAAGGAACTGATTTTGGCCATGATAGCTAAACAAAGCGCTTTAGCATGGAGGCACAGTTGACTATTCACCAAGATTTGGATGTCTATGGAGTTGCTGTTGGGGTAAAAGGTCTGATCTTTCTCTCTGATACTTGTAATTACATCATTTCAAATGATTGTGGTATTGTCTAATACAGGTGTGGTATTGTGTAATATACTTTTACGTTCTTTGTTAAAAGTACATGGGTAGCCTCTTGTGAATATGCTCAGTGATTCAGCCCCACAGTAAACAAAGCTGGAAGTAAAACTTATAACTCACCAAGCTGGGTTTCACTCTGGGATGTGATTGGTCCAATATTACCATCAGTTGGGATCATAATAAATTCCTTATTATCAACATGCTGGGGATTACCATTGACCAGAAATTGAACTGGACCATCCATATAAATATAGTGGCTACAAGGCAGGTCAGAGACAAGGAATACTGTGGTGAGTAACTTACCTCCAGACTCCACAAAGCCTGTCCATTATCTAGGGCAGGGAATGAGAGTTTTAAAGAGCAACACAATGGCTTAGTGCTTAGCGCTGCTGCCTCACAGCACCTCCAATCCCTCCACCGCCAACACTCTCAGTTGCAACAGTGTGTACCATCTACAAGATGCACTGTAGACATTCACCAAGGCTCCTCTGACAGTATCTTCCAAACTCATGATCTCTACCCCTGGAAGGACAAGGGCAGCAGATACATGAGAACACTGCCACTTCCAAGTTCCCTTCCAAGCCACTCACCACCCTGACTTGGAAATATATCACCATTCTTTCTGCTGTCGCTGGGTCAAAATCCTGGAATTCCCTCCCTAAGGGCATTGGGGGTCTATCTACAGCATGTGGACTGCAGCGGTTCAAGAAGTCAGCTCCCCACCATCTTCTCGGGGGGTAACTAGGGACGGGCAATAGATGGGTATTCCAGCCAATATCAGCCATCTCCCATGAGCAAATAAAGAAACATTTTCTCTATTTACACTAACAGGTATACTCTGCACACAGAGTCAGATCGCCTGTGCCTATGATGATACCCAGTGAGTGTATTCGCCTCACACTCAATGCCTACTTCAAAGGTTTCTCCACAGTGCAGTAGTTGGTGAAGGCTTGCAGTTGCTGTTGAACGCCAGTTAATGAGTTTGCAAATCGTTGATTGCTGATCAGAGCGATAGTTTGCTCAATCCATGCGAGCAACTCAGATGCCAATGTCTCATATCTCGTGATAATCTGTTCAATCTCCAGAGCTTTGTCCAGGACCTGTCAAAGAAAGAGAGAGAGAGAAAGAGAGAGAGAGAGAGAGAGAGAGAGAGAGCGCGAGACAGAAGGACGTACTTGATGGAGGGTACAACAAACAGAGGTCGAAAGACAGAGACAGACAGAGATAGGGGCCCGGATTTGAGCTAAAAAGAATATACAATCATGAAATTTCCACCAGAGTGGGGGAGCTGCAGGATGAAATCAGGCTCACCGACTCCAAAAGCAGATGTTAGGAGGATGTGGGGACAGCTGAGTGTAAAGGTGAGCTGGTTAGAAGGAGCAGCTCAGTTTTCTACATTGTCCCCAAACACTTCCAGGACAGGGACAGTGTGGGATTAGATAGATAGGCAGAGGGACAATGAGAGATATGCAGAGGTAGATTTTGCACATTCTCCCCATGTCTGCGTGGGTTTCCTCCCACAGTCCAAAGACATGCAGGTTAGGTGGACTGGTCATGTTAAATTGTCCATAGTGTCCAGGGATGTGCAGACTAAGTGGGTGAGCCACCTGGGGAAAGACAGGGTTACAGGGATAGAGTGGGGAGTTGGGACTGGATGGGATGCTCTTCTGAGAGTCGATGTGGACTCAATGGGTTGAATGGCTTGCTTCCAGGAAGGAGGGTTTCTATGATTCTACAAGACAGTGAGAGACAGTCAAAGATAGTGAGGGATAATGGGAGACAATGGGTAACAGTGAGAGACAGTGAGGGACAGTGGGAGACAGCGAGGCACAGTGGGAGACAGCGAGGGACAATGGGAGACAGCGAGGGACAGTGGGAGACAGCGAGGGACAGCGGGGCACAGTGGGAGACAGCGAGGGACAGCGAGGCACAGTGGGAGACAGCGAGGGACAGCGGGAGACAGCGAGGGACAGCGGGAGACAGTGAGGGACAGCGGGAGACAGTGAGGGACAGTGAGAGACAGCGATGCACAGTGGGGGACAGTGCGGGACAGGCAGTAGGATACAGGCATGGGGTACAATGACAGACAATGAGATAGCAAGGTACCACATAGAGATACAGTGACAAACAGAGAGACATCATGAGATACAGTGAGGGGCCACACACGCCCACCTGGGTCACTGATGTCGTTCAGGGAGGGAAATCTGCCATGCTTACCTGGTCTGACCTACACATGACTCCAGACCTACTCTCCCCTCTGGACAATTAGGGATGGAAAATAAATGCTGGCCTAGCCAATAGGGCCACATCGTAAGATACGAATGGAGAAAAATAAAGATTCAGGAAAAGACCCTTTGGCCTGCATTCTTTTATTGCAAAGTCATCTCTTACCTTTCCAATCCGCTTTCCCTCCACAGCAAGAGCCTTCATTTTGGAGAAGTAATGGTAATAGGAGACCACGTAGGTGATAATGGACTTCTCGTCGGGATTCTCCATGTTCACATCTGGTAGAACAGTTCAACATTTCCACCATCAGAAATGCAGAGGTGAGCCTGGTCAGTATGCACCAATGTTACAGAAACCAGGAACAACTCTGTACATTGTCCCCATCAAACACTTCCCAGGACAGGGACAGCACAGGGTTAGACACAGGATAAAGCTCCCTCTACACCGTCCCCAATCACCTCCAGGACAGGAATGAGGTTGTGTACATCAGTCATAGCCTTGATGGTCACTGCACAGTCAGGGGCTCTGCCGTGTAACATCAAATGGAGTAAATACAACCCCATGTGGTGCCAATTGCCCATGGGCTGAAACCAGGCACTGGCAGGGTACATGTCCCAGGGTGCCCTCTGGCACTGAGAGGCTCATGGTCCTACCTTCAGGGTCCAGAAGCTTGGCCACGCCCAGCTGCTGCTCGGCCACATTAAACGCCTGCTGGAGGTTAAAGGTTGTGTTGGATTTCTGCAGTTTGGCAAAGTCAATGAGGTCACTCCTGAAAAAAGGCAAATATCCAAATTATTACAACACAAGGGGCAAAACACCGAGCCCTTTGAGTGACCTTGGCTCTGGCTTGTGGTCACTTTGGCCATATATTGGTCCAGTAGTTCATCATATTTCCCCAGGACAGGGCAGGGGCATTGGTCTGCTGGAGGGCGTGGGGTCAGCAGCTGGCCAAAGTCTCTCTCTATGATACTCCTGACTCACATGTTTCTTAGTGAGCTCACATCACCATGTGTCCCTTCAACAGTACCTTCCAGGCCAGGACAATGATACCCATTTGACTGACACACCATCCACCACCTTCAACCTTCACTCCCTCCACCACCAACGCTCAGTAGCAGCAGTGTGTACCATCTACAAGATGCCCTGCAGAAATTCACCAAAGATCCTTAGACAGGTCCTTCCAAACCCACAAGCACTTCCATCTAGAAGGACAAGGGCAGCAGATACATGGGAACACCACCATCTACAAGTTCCCCTCCAAGCCACTCACCATCCCAACTTGGAAATATATCACCATTCCTTCAGTGTCACCAGGTCAAAATCCTGGAATTCCCTCCCTCAGGGCATTGCGAATCAGCCTACAGCAGGAGGACTGCAGCAGTTCAAGAAGGCAGCTCATCACCACCTTCTCAGAAGCAACTAGGGACAGGCAATAAAGGCTGGGCTTGCTAACAATGCCCAATATTGTGAGAAATAAAATGAAATTAACAGCTGTTGAAATCCTGAAACATTAACCTTGGCCCTTGTGGAGACATTAACTATGACATCTGAGGGGAAATGCCCTGTGACCCCTGAGGAGATATGACCCACCCAGCCTTCCCCAGAGAGATACAAAACTCTGCTGTAAATGGGGCTGTCAATCTGAGTACCATACCACTCCTGTGCCATTCTCAATGCCAGGCCGGTCAGGCCTGATCCATTGCACATTTCCCAGCGTCCCGAGGTCCGCTCACCCGCATGCTGGTTAATAGAGAGACAGATGGGAAAGTAGAGAGGGGGAAAACTAGACAGAGGGAAAGAAAGGTAGGGAGAAGGGAAGAGGGGGCAGAGAAAGTAGGAAGGCTAAAGGAGAGAGTGGGAAGTGGAGAAACAGAAGAAAGAACAAAAACAAACAAAGAGTAGTACAGCACAGGAACAGGCCCTTCAGCCCACTGAGACTGACCTAATACATGATGCCTTTTTAACATTTTGCCTTTACACTGACCATGTCTCTTTATTCCCTGCCTATTCATTTTTCTGTGAAGATGCCTTTTAAACATTTCTATTTGTATCTGCCTCCAACACCTTCTCTGGCAGTGCATTCCAGGCACTTGCCACCCTCTGTGTAAAAAACCTGCCTCTCACATCTCCTTTAAACTTTCCCCTTTTACCTTAAACCTATGACCCCTAAACATTGACATTTCCACCCCAGGAAAAAAGACTCCAACTATCCATTCTATCCATACTGTTCATGATTTTGTAAACTTCTATCAGGTCGTCCCTCAGCCTCCAATGTTCAAATGAAAACAAACTGAGTTTGTTCAGTCTCTCCTCATAGCTAATAGTCTCCAAACCAGGCAACATGCTGGTATTTCTGTCCCCTCTCTAAAGGCTTCACATCCTTCTGATGGTCTGGCAACCAGAACTGAACATAATATTCCAAATATGGCCTAACTAAAGTTCTATATTGCTGCAACATGACTTACAATTTTTATACTCTGTGCCCCGACTGATGAAGGCAAGCATGCCAAATACCTTCTTGACCATCTTATCCACTTGTGTTACCACTTTCAGGGAACTGTGGACCTGTACACCTAGATCCCAGTGTATGTTGATGGTACTAAGGGTTCTCCCATTTACTATATACTTCCCTCCTGCATTAGACCTTCCAAAATACATCACCTCGCATTTGTCTGGATTAAATACCATCTACAATTTCTCCGCCCAAGTCTCCAGCCTATCTATATCCTACTGTATCCTCTGTCAATCCTCCTCACTTCCACAATCCTGTGTAATCTGCAAACCTACTAATCAGGCTACCTATATTCTCCTCCAAATCATTTATATATATTACAAACATCAGTGGTCACAGCACTCATCCCTGCAAAACATCACTGGCCACAGATTTTCAGTCAGAAAAACACCCTTCCATTGCTACTCTCTTGTCTTCTATGACTAAGCCAGTTCTGTATCCATCTTACCAGCTCACCATGGAACCCTTGTGACTTCACTTTTTGCATCAGCCTGCCATGAGGAACCTTGTCAAAGGCCTTGCTGAAGTCCATATAGACAACATCTACCACCCTCCCCTCATCAATCATCATTGTCACTTCCTAAAAGCTCAATCAAGTTTATGAATCACAGCCTTCACCATACAGAACAATGCTATCTATCACTAATAAGTCCATATTTTTCCAAATGTGAGTAAATCCTATCCCTAAGAATCTTCTCCAATAATTTCCCTACCACTGATATAAGGCTCACTGGCCTGCAATTTCCCAGATTATCCTTGTTGCCCTTCTTAAACAAAGGAACAACATTGGCTATTCTCCAGTCCTCTGGGATCGCTCCTGTGACCAAAGAAGATGCAATGATTTCACACAAGGCCCCAGCAATTTTCTCACCTGGCTCCCTCAGCATTCTGAGATAGCTGCTATCAGGTCCCAGTGACTTGTTGAATCTTAATGCTTTTTATAAACACCCAACATCTTTTTTATATCGATATGCCCCAGAATATCAACACACTCCTCCCGAAACTCACCACCCACCATGTCCTTCTCATTTGTGAATACCAAGGGAGAGAGAAAGATAGTGGGGTGAACATTGGCTAAAAAGGGCTAAACCCTTTCCTTGCTTGGGCCTAGGGGCTGGTTTGGTTTACAGTGATAGAGATTTATGAGTGAATCTCAGCAAGAAAGGGCTCTTATCTTAAACAAGATACTCTTTATTGCATGATAGCAATCAGATCCACAGTACATTCATATGTTAAGGGCTCTTAAGGTACAGAGGTAGTGTCCGTACCTCTGAGCCAGAAGGCCTGGGCTCAAGTCCCATCTGCTTCAATAGTGCATCATTCCATGTTGAGACAGTTTGTTTGAAATGTCTACATTCGCAAGTTACAGGAACAGCCATCACGGGCATGAGGTCTGTTCGTCAGCCAGACGATCAGCTCTGTCCCCTTCACTCCTAACACAGAGGACCTCAAAACCAGCAAAACCATACCAAACTCAGTGGGCCCTGGTCCCTGGTTATTGGGCTCTGGTGTTCACCTCTGCGCTGGAACCCAATAAGTTAGATGTTGTTAGGAACACAGTGAGGAGATCTGTGAATATAGCTTTTCACTCCACACCATCAGCAGATTGAGCACAGGCTCCAACATTAACCCTCTCTGTGCCACTACCTTACAAAACATTCTCTTGCCTTCTCTCCCCAGCCCCCCACTTACCACCCATGGATTGTTTACTTTGATCTTCATAGACAGGATGTAATCTCATCCTTTCACACTTTAAATTACACCCATTTTACATCTTTGTCTGTTTCACAGCCATAAACAGCTCCTTTCACCTTTTGGACTGAACCTCGACATCATCTGCCACATTTGTTCCTCACCAAAAGTGTAAAAAATACCAACCTTCCGAGCCCTTTCACTTCTGAAAAAAAAAGTCATGCCGGACTCGAAATATTAACTCTGTTTCTCTCTGCACGACCTGCTGAGTTTCTCCAGCACTTTCTGTTTCAAATTTGGATCATCCACAGTCTTTTGCTTTCACTTTCAACACCTGATCCCACCGCAGTCCCATTCCCAGGCTTGGAAACAACTGTGGAACCTGCCAGTGAGGGACTGTGGGATACTGGTGCCACATGAGACTGGTTGCTGACTCCGAGCTGGTGACCAAGACATAGAACATGGAACAGTACAGCACAGGTACGGGCCCTTCAGCCCACAATGACGCCAAATAAAGCCAATCCCTTCTGCCTGCCCATGGCCCATATCCTACCATTCCTTACATAGTCATGTGTTTATCTAAAAGTCCCTTAAAAGCCCTTAACATATCTGCCCCAACCATCACCCCTGGCAACATGTTCCAGAAACCCACCACTCTCTGTGTAAAAAACTTGTCCCTCACATCTCCGTTGGACTTTTCCCCTCTCACCTTAAATGCATGCCCCCTTGTATTAGACATTCCAACTCTGGGAAAAAGATTCTGATTGTCAACCCTATCTTTGCATCTCATAATTTTGTAAACATCTATCAAGTCTCCCCTCAGCCTCTGCCGCTCCAGAGAAAACAAACCGAGTTTTTCTAGCCTCCCCTTATAGCTCATACCCTCTAATCCAGGCAACATCCTGGTAAACCTCTTCTGCACCCTCTCCAAAGCCTCCACATCCTTCCTGTAATGTGGCGACCAGAACTGAATGTGATACACAAGACACCTAATCCCAGCAGCTGCCAGCCCTGAATCCTGTCCCCAACTCCCGGGAGCCTGTCCCTAAAGCAAAGGTGTGTACCTGTGTTTGTGGATGAGAGCATTAAACGCAAGCCCGTCACTCCAGCTGCTGGTGAAGTTCTGCACATTCACACCGGGATACCTGAGTCAAACAGAGACATTTAGTGACTTCTCTGGGTCTTGTATCTGCACCACCTGCTCTATTACCCTGTTTCTGCTGGGTATCAAATTTTCTGCTTTTAATGGGTCACTTATTTTTCATATGTTTCTCGAAAACTATGAAGAGACATTTCTGCCGCACAGTGTTTTGGTTTGGGAGGAAGTACACATTTGTAACAAAGCAATCTGTCAATAAGCCTACTTTTAATTTAAAGAAACTGGCGGTGTAATCCACACAGCTTGTACTGCTCAGGAGGGGAGACACTATAATAATCCCCTCACTCTGACCAGTGAATGTTGAAGTGAAAAGCAAGAACTCTGTGGCTTGAGCAGGTACTGGGAGAGCAGTAACAGCTGATGCAGATCTGGGAAAGGAATAGGCATGGCAGAGGCAGTCAATCGTACTACTTAGAATACACCAGTGAAGGGAGTGGGTGGAAATGGAGAATCCCTCTGGCATGGCGGTAATGTCCATACCTCTTGTCCAAGAGGCCTGGGTTCAAGTCCCACCCGCTCCAGAGATGCGCCATAACATCGCTGAACAAATTGGTTAGAAATGCCTCCATGTGAAAACCAAAACTTTGCATTCGAATGATCTCAACCAAGGAAACATTTAAATCGAGATTGGCAACACCACAAAGGTGGAGGGCACTGACTGATTAAGTACCTTGAGCATGTGCTCAAAGGGAGACCTAACAGTTCCAGGCAGTGTGCATCAGGGGAAGGGGGTCATTCCCTTCTCCTGTCCATGCCTGGGTCCCCTTGGAGAGGGACAGCTTGTGCCACCTGACCCATGGGCATCACAGAGGGAGTTAGAGTGCATTGTTGGCACTGGGAAGGACATTATAGCTTAAATCCCATTAAAGATCTTGATTACGTTGCAGTAACGGGAATGCGCCTCTTCAAAAATGGTTTGCTTGTTCTCACTGCTCTCGCCGAGAGTGCGTAAGGAGAGAACATTTCTCCATCTGTCCAAGTCCACTTGTCTCCAGAGGGGGAGTGCCCTTTTCCACTGCCTCGTTTGAGGGTTTCCACAGACTGAGGGGCAGCAGGCGAGGCGGGGGCTGGAGTGCATTATTGTCAATCAATAAATTTTCGTTAAGTTTTCCCTTTCCTGTTTTCAATGGGTCATTTTTTTTACATGGGTCCCTCAAAGACAACGAACAGTCATTTCTGCAGCACTGTGTACTGAAATCTGTCAGTGAAATATCCTCTTAGCACCCATTCCAACAAACTCCCCCAGGATCTTACACGATGACAATAAGGCTGATAGTGAGCAGTTGATTACTGCTGTGCTGGCTGATACCAGCCCTGTACTAAATGAAAATTTAGAGGTCGGTCTGCACTCTGACCCGCCCCCACCCAGGCATTAACTCTGACCACCAGCCCATGCTCTCTGACCCTGCTCCTCAGTACAATCACTCACCCTGCTGTCTTCATCTGACACCACAGCAGGAGAGCGTCTTTGGCCGAGCGAGTCTCTCGGTTGTCTTCTGTGTTGATTTTAATCACCTGAATCTGAAGCAGAGACACCAACAAAAGAGCCTGAAAGACCAAGATGGCCGCCAGGAGAATCCAGCCCTCAGCCCGCTCTGAGCTCCCCGATCACCCAATTTGCTAATCAAACAAAAAGAGACAGCCCTATACCCGAGACCGTTCTCCACTCTGAGACCCTCTCCTCCAAATCACTCCATCCTACTCTGACCCTCAGCTTCTCCCCATTCCAACCTCCAGCCCCTCCTCCAACTCAAAACCTCTCCTGAACAACACCTCCCCCCATACTGAACTCTTCAACACTCAGTCCCTGCCTTTATCCGCCCTCTTCCTCCTCCTCAAACACCCTCCTCTCTGTCACAGACAGCACAACTACTGACTAACCCTCCCCAACCCGCTGAAAGCCTCTCTTACCCTTTCACTTCTCCCTCTTACTCCCAATTCTCTGTCCGTCACCCTCCTGCCTCTAACGTGAGGCAATGGTGACCATTCCCCCCAAGACAGCAGGCACCAACTGGGACACCCCGGGCTGGTCCTTGGTCAAGGACTGCCCGTCCAATCCAATCACCTTCCCGGCAGCTGTTACCTGGAAACGGAGAATAATGGTCCAGATGAGGCCAAGAGTGAGCCGGTGGTTTCCATCGACGATGTCATGTGAGCCCACATTCTCCAGGTGAACGCGCTGCTCCTTCAGAAACTGAAGCGCCTTGTCTACATTCTCCAGCGAATGGATTCGCATCCGGCCCCGCGTCGGCTTGGGCTAAGGTGGGATGGGGGGATAGTTAAAACGCTCACACACCATCACCGTCACTGACACACTCCCCCCCGTCACTGACACATGCCCAACAACAACTTGAATTTAAGTAGCATCTTGAACACAATTAAAAACATCGCGCAATGCTTCGCAGGAGCATCACGAAGCAAAATTTGACACCAAATAACATAAAGCGGCTTTTGGGCCGAGTGACCAAACACTTGGTCAAGGACGGAACTTTAAGGAATGCGGAGACAGACAAAGAGAGATTGTAAAGGATCTTCAGAACAGAGCAGTTGACAACAGAACCGCTAGTGGCAGGGATTAAAACCCGGAATTCCCAAAAGGCCAGAGTTAGAGGGGCGCATGCAAGGAACCACAGCAATGATATAGTACAGAAGAGGGCCATTCAGCCAGTCTTGTCCACGCTGAACACTTAAAGAGCATCTGTTTTCCTTTATCCTCTCATGGGGAGTGAGTGTCATTGGCATTGTTGCCAATCCCCTAAGTGCACTCGAACTGATTAGCTCCGTGAATCATTTCAGAGTGCAGTTAAGACTCAGTCACAGTGCTATGGGTCTGGAGCCATGTGTAGGCCAGACCAACGTAAGCAAGGCAGATCTCAATCCCTAAAGGGGCATCAGCGAAGCTTGATCATGAGGAATCATGACAACCTCACTGTTGCTTTCAGTCAGACAGTTCCAGATTTGTTAAACTGATTTTAAATTTCTCACCAGCTGCCATGGTGAGATTTGAACCCATGCCCTCAGAGAATTAGCCTGACCTCTGGATTACTACTCCATTGACAATACTACTGCGCCATCATCGTGGGGCTAGAGGAGCTTACAGAAATAAGGAGGGGTAATCCCATGGAGGGATTTGGAAACAAGGATGAAAGTTTACACAAGATGATGATCAATTAATGGGCTGAAGAGTGTCAGATGGAGTTTGATTTGGATAAATGGGAGGTATTGCATTTTGGTAAAACAAACAAGGGCAGGATTTATACAATTAAAAGTAGGGCCTTGGGTAGTTCTGTAGAACAAAGAGATCTAGGGGTGCAGGCACATAATTATTTGCAGTTTGCGTCACATATAGACAGGGTGGTTAAGAAGGTGTTTAACATGCTTGCCTTCAATGCTCAGACCTTTGAGTATAGGAATTGGGACACTATGTTGAGGTTGTACAGGACGTTGGTGAGGCCTCTTCTGGAGCACTGTGTGCAGTTCTGGTCTCCTTGCTGCAGGAAGGATATTATTAAGCTGGAGAGGGTTCAGAAGAGATCTACTAGGATGTTGCTGGGAATGGAATGTATTAGTTATAAAGAGAGGCTGGATAGGCTGGGACATTTTTCACTGCAATGTAGGAGGTTGAGGGGTGACCTTATGGAGGTTTATAAAAATCATGAGGGGTATAGATAAGGTGAATGGCAGGTGTCGTTTCCCTAGGGTGGGGTTTTCAAGACTCGGGGGCATGTTTTTAAGGTGCGAGATGAAGAAATTTTTAAAAGGACATGAGGGGCAACGTTTTTTACACAGAGAGTAGTTCGAGTGTGGAATGACCTGCCAGAGGAAGCGGTGGATGCAGGTACAGTTACAATGTTTAACAGAAATTTGGACAGATACATGAACTGGAAAGGTTTGGAGGGATATGGGCCAAACACAGGCAGGTGGGACTAGTTTAGTTCAGGAAAATGGTTGGCATGAACTGGTTGGACCGAAGGGTCTGTTTCCGTGCTGTATGATTTTATGTTGTTTTGTCCAGGAGGTAGTCTAAGTCAGTGAGCACAGGGCTGATGGGTGAATGGGGCTTCATGTGAGGAAGCTTGCAGAAAAACAAGAGCTTTGGATGACCTCAACTTTATGGAAGGTGGAATGTGGGAGGCAGCCTTGAGTGTGTCAGAATAGCCAAGTCTGGTGGGAACTAGAGATGTCTGGAGGTAAACTAGACAGACAGAGAGAGAGAGAGAGAGAAAGAAATAACAAAAGATTGCCCTCCCAGGATAGAGGTGGGTGAGCTTTCCTTTTACTCCTCAAACAAGGGCAATGGATATACACTGTTCTGATGCAGCTGCAATTACAGAAACATGACTGCAAGGTGACCAAGGATGGGAACTGAACATCCACTGGGTATTTAATACTTAGGAAAGACAGAAATATAAGGAGACAAGGTGGGTTAGCATTGTTAGTGAAGGAATAATAATTGAATAATGAGGAATGATCAAAAACAGAACTTACTGGAAGAACTCTGGTAGGTCTGGCAGCATCCATGCAGAGAAATCAGAGTTAACGTTTCAGGTCCAGTGACCCTTCCTCAGAACCAAAGGGTCTAATGGTCTCAAGAGGAAGGGTCACTGAACCTGAACCATTAACTCTGATTTCTCTCCACAGATGCTGCCAGATCTGCTGAGCTTTTCCAGCTTTTCTGTTTTTGTTGCTGATTTCCAGCATCCGCAGTTCTTTCGGTTTTTATTTAAAATGAGGAAGGATATTGGCTGAGAAAATCTTGATGTAGAATCTGTATGGATGGAGGTACAAAACTCAAAGGGGCAGAAGACATTGGTGGGAATTGTTTACAGGTCCCCCAAATAGTAGTCGAGATGTAAGGGAAGGCATTAAATGGA
>NW_025969106.1:148-17273 GCF_021869965.1 Rhincodon typus
GGGTCTAGGCCCGAAACGTCAGCCTCTCTGCTCCTATGATGCTGCTTGGCCTGCTGTGTTCAGACAGAGCAGGGTATTTCTCTGCAATTAGTATTTGTAATTAACTCTCTGTACATGTATCCGAATGAGGAATTTCTGTAAGATCTGTTATTTCGTAAGCTGCTTTCAGAAAATTAGAGGCAGAATTGCAACCACTCTTTCTTTCACAATGCACTAAAAATATGACCACTGTCACTTTCTATAGATAAGTCCCTCACTCTCCCATAGCCTCAGTACTGTCACAGGTATGTTTTGTATTTTAAAAGTATGCTCCTTACAACATTAAGACCATGGCTGAATTTAATGAGCCCTGAAACAGGCTTGGAGGCATGAAGAATTGGGACAGAGGACGGAGGGTTGGTGGAGTGCCCATTCCATGGCATGGCACCATGGCACTATGCCAGCAACCACAATATCACTCACCCTACCTTAATCTGAGGGTAATGTCCATGCTGCTTTTCAAACCAGCTGAAGTCCCAGCAGTGACCACTGCCCACTCATTGCACTGCTTAGACTGAAGATTTGCCAACTTTCCATTTTAATGGCAGCCCTTGGAGGTGGGATTTTATCCCTTCAGGGGACATCAGTTCTGATGGCAGTTCAGTAGATCCCCGAATGTCACAGAATCCTGTTGTGACTTGCAATGGACTGGGTGACGTGGTCAATCTTTGGGTCCATCACTGTCTTAGCAGATGAAATCCCATGAGTTAGAATCTCACCGAACAAAAATTCTGTGAAATTCTATCATTTTAATATGCAGGTCAGTATCAGAGAAAATGGTGATGATAAATGCCTGAACTTTTGTAAAAAGGCAACTTGTTCCTTAAAGTATTTCAGGGGAAACATATAGGAGCAGGAGTAGGCCACCTGTCCCTTTGAGTCTGTCCTGCCATTCAATATGATCATAGCTGATCATCCAATTTCTAATTCCACTTTATCCTGTTCCACTTCATCCCCATAGCCATTGATTCTTTTAGCCTGAAGGATTATATCTAATCCCTCCTTGAAAAATTTCAATATTTTGGCCTGAACCGCAGTCTGTGGCAAAGAATTCCATAGGTTCATCACTCTCTGGGTGAAGTAATTTCTCCTCATCTCAGTCCTAAATGGCCTACTACATATCCTTAGACTGTAACTGCTGGCTCTGGACTCTCTGGTCTTGAGGAACATTCTTCCTGCATTTATCCTGTCTAGCCCTGTTAGAATTTTATAGGTTTCTATGAGATCTCTCCTCATTCTTCTTAACTCCAATGAATATAGTCAGAAGTCACATGACACCAGGTTATAGTCCAACAGATTTATTTGAAATCACAAGTGCTGCCCCTTCACCTGATGAAGGTGCAGTGCTCCAAAAGTTTATGATTTCAAACAGACTAGTTGGACTATAACCTGGTGTCATGTGACTTCTGACCTTGTCCACCCCAGTCCAACACCCACACATACAGACCTAACCAATCCAGTCTCTTCATACATAAGTCCTGTCATACGAATCAGTCTGGTAAGCCTTTGTTGCCCTCTCTGTATGACCAGAAAGAACATCTTTCCTAAAATAAAGAGGTCAAAACGACACACATTACTCCAGGTGCAGTCTCATCAAGACCCTGCACATTGCAGCAAGATATCCCTGTTTCTGTACTAAAATCCTCTCATTACAAATACCAATATCACTTTCAGTGACAGGTGTACAAGGACACCAAGGTCTCAATGCACCTCCCACTTTCCCAATCTATCACTATTCAGATAATCACTATGGGGAGGTGCCAGTGTTGGACTGGGGTGGACAAGGTCAGAAATCACATGATACCAGTTTATAGTCCAACAGGTTTATTTGAAAACACAAACTTTTGGAGCCTCAGTTCTTCTTCTTGTTTTTGCTAACAAAATGGATAATCTCACTTTTATCCACATTAGACTTCATCACGCATTTGCTCACTCATCCTACATGTCCGAATCACACAAGAATTTTCCAAATCCCCCTCACAGTTCAGCCTTTGTGTTGTCTGCAAACTTGGACATATTGCAATTAATTCCCTCATCCAATATATATTCTGAATAGCTGAGGTCCAAGCACCGATCCTTGCAACACCCCACTAGTCACTGGCTGCCATTCAGAAAATGACCCGTATATTCCTACTCTTTGTTTACTGTCTGCCAACCAGTTTTCTATCCACAGCAGTACACTCCCCCATGGGCAAGGTGCACCACATGTTGCTGTAGCACTTTTAACCACTTGAGTTCTCCATGTGATACATTGACATCAGACCATGCAAAGTCTTGCATAATCTATAGTACTGGCTCTTCTATATCGTAAGGCTACTCAATTTCTTGGTATTGGCTTACTTTCTGCAGTATGCTGTCTGTCCCATAATTCTGTCTGCAAATTATCTTGAGTTACAAGCATGGTAGCATGTGAAATCACTATGATCATTTAGTCACGAATGTCAAAAGTTGCTAAAAGAATTAAAGACACTGAAAATCTGCAGCTCATACCAGATTTCAAAAGTGCAGCAATCACTAAATTGAAAGACCATTTGGAATAGATAAATTCATTAATTCTGTAGATTTATAAATTTGAGGTTTTTGGGAACAAAGTCAAAAATTGTGGCAGGCACCAAATATGTGCCAAAGTTAGAAGAGACAACTGAGGTAGAAACATCAAGGTGCCTGGCCATTTAAGTACTAAGACAAACAGGTTGTAAACAGAAATGCTCCTGTAGCTTAAATACTCAACAAGAATTGAATATAAGGAACAGCTAAAGTAAACAAAGGCTGCTATTCAATTCACTAACAGACAAAGGAAAAGAGAATCAAGAGGGCTTTTGGAGTTATGTGGTGAGTCAGACAATTTTCAAACACAACTGATGCATTGAAAAATGTTCAGAGGTAGATGTGGACCACATGATCCTCCTTCCAGTCTCCGGGAACCATCTCAGACTGCAGTGAGCTACTAAAAATACAGCTTGGGGGCTGGCCTAGCACATTACTCTTTCCTGAACACACTTTGATAAGTATCATCCAGCTCAGTTGCTCTTTTTATTTTCAAGTTCTTCGTTCTGTTTGAAACAATCCATTCATCTAATTTAACAATGCTCATTTTACCAAAATCATTTGAATCTAACAATCAAGCAACATTTACAGAAGTGAAGATGATGTCAAACACTCATTGATACTTTCTCCATATCCAACATATTTGATGTGGGTAATTTTCAGAATTCTGGGGAGGATATCTTAAACACTTGTTAAACTACTTTCACATGTAAATGAGGAGCAGGTGACCGTTTTAGTTATCTGAAAAGTTGATTTGGCATAAATACTGGTACAGGTCTTGCTCAGTTTAGGTTTTCCAGGTGTAGATGTAACCTAACAAGCTGAGGTGAAGAGCAAATTACTGCAGATGCTGGAATACTGAAAACAACAAATGCTAGAGATCACAGTGTGTAGGGCAGCATCCATGGAGAGAGAACAAGCTAACATTTCGAGTCTAGATGACTCTTCATCAGAAAATTGGTGAACACCTGTCATTGGAAAAGATAGGTACAATTTTTTTTTCAAAGTTAATGTTGATGTAGTTAGAGTAGTTGATATTTATAGCCAGACCACCTTGCATTGTCCTTTGCTCTCTTTCCCAAGGACCATTGTTAGTCGGCATGCTACCTGAAATAAGTAGGTTGCCTCGAGAGTCACAACTAACATCTGCAGCTCATCTAAATTGCTAAAGTGACACACAAGGCCCAATTTCAGGCTGAATTGGTTCTCTTGATGAAGAGCAGATATCAGTTATGAGCCTTAAAACAGATTATACCTGTTTTCAACCAATATCTTGTAATTTTGAAACTAAAAGAAGATCATTGTGTGTATTTGCCAGGGCACTGTCTAGTTCAGAATTAGGGGATAACTTTTTTTTATATCTATACTATCAAAATGTGCACAACGAAAAGTATTTTCTATTAATTGTCTTACTTCCAAACCTTTTAAAATATGATACTGCTGATCATATATTCCCTACAGGGCAGATAGAGGCCATTCAATCTGCATGCACCCTCCAAAGAGCATCCCACCTCCCCACCCTATCCCCTGCATTTCCCATGCCTAATCCACTTAGCCTGCGCAGCCCTGACACTATGGGGCAATTTAGCATGGCCAAACCACCTGCTCCTCACCTGCACATCTTTGGACTGCAGGAAGAAACTGGAACACCCAGAGGAAACCCACACCAATGCAGGGAGAAAATGCAAACTCCACACAGTCACCCAAGGCTGGAATCGAACCTGGGTCCCTGGCACAATAAGGCAACGTTGCTAACCACTGAGCCACAACACCATCCATGTTGGCCCATGCCCACTTTTGATTACTTCTTGTGCCCAACCTATATATTGTACATTCTGGTCTAAGATTTGTTATTCAACACCTTTCAACCCTCAGTGCCTTGTAACTCGAAGGACTAGGGGTGGGCTGTGTTAGGTTGCCTGCCTTAGCTAAATGGTTAGTATGTGGCAGCAGTGAGAAGTGAGTGTGAGATTGACAGCATTGGCAGATGTGTGAGGGAGAGTCAGAATATCTCTGGATGTTAGCCATGAGTCTTGAGTGCCACAGGCTGCTGAAAGATTTGAAATGGAAGTATGATGCATTAAGCAGCATGAGAAGCTGGTAGTGTCATTTCATTGACCCAATGAACTGAATAGAATGGCCAAACTTCTGCTCCTCCATTATTATGGTCTTAGCTCCAAATTTGCCTGCCACTTGCATTTCCACTAGACCCAGCACAGGAAAGCAGCATGGACAGTATCTCTTGCATCTGATTATCAGCCCTAGCCAAAATTTAGTCCTAAAGATTTGATGTTAGTTAAGTAATAATTAAGACTTCCCCTACAGGTCAGTTGGCAAAGGTAGCCTGAAATGAGTCAGACAGACCAGATGATGACTTCATCTCCAGGTCTGTCTCATTGTAACTTATATCCCTGTATTAGCTGTTGTCAGTCAATATTGTGTAATTTGCCTCAGCATCCTTGGATTATCAAAGTTCTTATCCTGATTGTTATCCAATTAAACAAAAGACAGATTTACACTTTCGTGGATGCTTTTACAACTTCACAAAAATTTTACAGTCAATGAAGTTGTTGTGATGTAGAGCAACATGGCAGCCTGTGTCACAAACAGAAATGAGATAATGACCACATAATTTGTTTTAGAGAGAGCTTGAAAGAAAATTATTTGCCGTTCCATCAGAGAAAATTCCCTTACAAGTTACTGAAATGTTGCCAGGAGATTTCTCACATTCACCGATAAGGACAAATTGGACCCTCGTCTATTGATTATTTAAAAGATGGCACCACCAGACATTGTAGCAGTTCTACTTGCACTAGAGTGTCAGCCTATATTTTGTACTCAAACTTATGGATTGTACTTTGAACCCACACCATCTGACTTAGAGTCAAGAATGCTATCGACTGAAGCACAGCATGAGGACATCAGGTGAGGGCAAGGCTATAACTGACCTGCACTGCAAACGCAGAAGTGCACAACCTATAAACATTTGATGTCAAAGTTCACAGGAGGATAATAATTCATGTGAGTGGCGTAGGGCAACATGAATTCTTATCTTTTCAAGAGGTAGAGCAGCCCATTGTTGTTCTATAATATGGTGGCAAATATTATAGCACTATGTCTTTCATCTGAGCCTTTGTATTTATTCAAGAGATTTCAAAATATAATCTGTTATGAATTTGAGACTGAGATTCATATTTATTTGCTGAGAAAAAAGGGAATGAGATTTGTTACAGTCTTTGCTGAGTTGCACCTGCTTCATGATTTCTTCATTTAAAGATCATCACCTGAATGAAAAACTGTCAGCAGAAATGAAATTGGAAAAAGAGCTTTATTCATTTCAGGTCAATGTCACATTGGACTCATTTTACACAAATGCTTATTGTGCAGATTGGATTGATAATATTTCTTTGGAAGTTCCTCTTGTCTTGCATAATTTAAGCCTAACAGACATTTTCTGTACACAGCATTTTAATTGTGTATCATTTATGAAAAGCCTTGAATATACTTGATGACTCAGTCTCAATAGCCCTCTGCGGTAAAGAATTCCATAGATTCACTAATCTCTGAGAGAAGAAATTCCTCCCCATTTCTGTCTTAAATGTGTGACCCTTATTCTGAGATTATGACCTCTAGTCCTAGATTCTGCCATAAGGGGAAGCAACCTGTCAGCATCTGTCCTGTCAAGCCCCTTAGGAAATTTATACGTTTCAGTGAGGTCACCTCTCATTCTTCCTAACTCCAGTGAGAACAACTGTAACCCATTTAACCTTGTCTCATAAGAAAATCCTTTCACGCTGTGGAATTCAAAGTGTAATATCATCATCAATAATCTTATTGAATGGTGGAGCAGGTTCAAGGATTTAAATGATCTATTTCTGCTCCTATTTAATATGTACACATATTCATATTTTATTCATCATTAGACCAAAGTTGTAATGAGATAAGGTGCCAACTAGCCCTGGTAGAACCCAACTGAGTGCCAGTGAATGATTATTGCTATGTAAATACCTTTGGTAGCACTGTCAATGACATCTTTTATGACTTTGCCAATAGCTGAGAGTAAACATTTAGGTCTTTGCCTCAGGATTGCAACTAGTTCTAGAGCATAAATCTTTAGTCCCACTGCCATAATGTTGCCAGGACACATAGCCTTTGTAGTATCCAATGTCTTCGGTTATTTCCTAATGGAGTGGAATCATGTTGGCTGAAGACTTTATTATTTGTGGTTTTGGGTTCTACCAGGGCTAGTTCTCATTACAACTTTGGTCTAATGGTGAATATTTGAACTTGCTCCACCATTCAATAAAATTATTGATGATGATATTATATTTTGAATTCCACAGCATGAAAGGATTTTCTTTTGAGGAGAGGTTAAATGGGTTGGACCTGTATTCACTGGAGTTTGGACGAGTGAGAGGTGACTTCATTGAAACGTATGAATTTCCTAAGGGGCTTGACAGGGCAGATGCTGACAGATTGTTTCCCCATGTGGCAGAATCTAGGACTAGAGGTCATAATCTCAGAATAAGGGTCGCACACTTAAGACAGAAATGAGGAGGAATTTCTTCTCTCAGAGATTAGTGAATCTGTGGAATTCTTTACAGCAGAGGGCTATTGAGATTGAGTCAATAAATGTATTCAAAGCTTTTCATAAGAGATACACATTTAAAATGATGAGCGGAGAAAATATCTGTTAGGCTTAAATTATGCAAGACAAGAGGAACTTCCAAAGAAATATTATCAATCCAATCTGCACAATAAGCATTTGTGTAAAATGAGTCCAATGTGACATTGACCTGAAATGAATAAAGCTCTTTTTCCAATTTCATTTCTGCTGACAGTTTTTCATTCAGGTGATGATCTTTAAATGAAGAAATCATGAAGCAGGTGCAACTCAGCAAAGACTGTAACAAATCTCATTCCCTTTTTTCTCAGCAAATAAATGTGAATCTCAGTCTCAAATTCATAACAGATTACATTTTAGAATCTTTTATTATCTGTGATAATAAAGGCAAAATACTGCAGATACTGGAAATCTGAAACATTTACAGAAAATGCTAGAGAAACTCAGCAGGTCTGGCAGAATCTGTAGAGACAGGAACAGGGTTAACATTTTGATCATCATGGCATCTGTGATTTTGGATGGATGACGAGGTGAATCATCCACTTGGCACTACTGTCTGAAGGTAGTTGCATATGCTTCAGCCTTGTCTTTTTTACTGACATGCTGAACTCCTCCATTATTGAGGACGGGGATATTTGAGCAGCTTCCTCCTCCTGTTAGTTGTTTAATTTTCCACCTTTATTTAGGATTAGATGTAACAGGATGACAGAGCTTTCGTCTGATCATTTGGTTGTAAGACTGCTTATGCTTTGTCAATCGTGTGCTGCTTCTGCTGTTTACCGTGCAAGTATTCCTGTGCTGTAGCTTCACCAGACTGACTCCACATTTTTAGGTGCCCCAGGTATGGCCTCCTGGAGTCTTCAACGAATTAGTACTGATGCCCTGTCCTGACAGTAATCGCAGAGTGGTGAATATGCCAGACATTTGGGTTATTGAATCTGGTTGAATGCAAATTCATTCTTTCTGAAAAAATCAGCCTCTCTGCTCCTATGATGCTGCTTGGCCTGCTGTGTTCATCCAGCCCTGCACCTTGTTGTCTCCCATTATTTCCTACACATATCTTCTCCAGAGTGCCCCAACTAACTTTGTTGAGAAACAAAATCAGAAATTGCTGAAAAATCTCAGAGGTCAGGCAGCATCTGTGGACAGAAAGCCAAATTAACGTTTTGGGTTCAGTGACCCTTCTTCAGAACTCAGAATGGGTCTGAAGCTACAAGGAAAAATCACCAAAGAACTGAGAATTCTTTCTGACTAACTGCACATTTGCCATGAGTGCCTGCATCAAAGAAACCAACTAGTCAATGTTAGCTTCAAAACTTTAAAACATTACACCTCAAAGACAATCAAAGGACACTAAAGTTATGTTCTTTTATTGTCCTTCATATCAAAAATTATTCTTTCCTTTTGTACCTGGCTACATATATGGATACGCATATGTCTCTGAGTGTGGGGGCCCAAGTCTCGACTTGAAGGCTGTATGTTTGACATTGCTTGTTTATTGTTTTCCTTGATTTAACAGTTAATTTTTTTTTCCTTTATCCATTTATGGGATGTGGGCAACACTGGCTAGGCCAGCATTTATTGCCCATCTCTAATTGCCCAAAGGGCAGTTAAGAGTCAATCACATTGCTGGGGGCCTGGAGTCACATGTCGGCCAGACCAGGGAAGGAAGGCAGTTTCCTTCCCTAAAAGATATTAGTGAGCTAGATGGGGTTTTTCCTGACAATCAACAATGGATTCATGGTCATCATTAGATTCTCAACTCCAGACATTTATTGAATTCAAATTCCACCATCTGCTGTAGCAGGATTTGAACCCAGGTCCCCAGAATGTTGTTTGGGTCTCTGGATTAGCAGTCCAGTGATAATACCACAAGGCTATTGCTGTCCCCCATTTCTTTGCTTTTTCTTTGACTCAAGGAAACCTTGAACAGGGGATGACAAGGTACCTTGCAAGGTAAAGAATGGGAGGAACCTAGCAGGTGATAGAGGAAGAGGTAGACATATCCATTCTAACAACAAAAGAGCACCATCTTAAATAGTATGCCAAAATGTCTTTTGTTTTCAAAAAGGCAACAGCCAGAGTCAGGGAAGGCTTTCTTTTGGCAGGGCAGAGTCTAAATTTAATTTTTTCTCAATAAAGCTGTTTGGTCATGTTATGACTGACCTCCATTGTCATTAAATCCTGAGGTGGGCCTTGAACACAGACCTCTAGCCCAGAGGTGGGGGCACTACAAATGCATCCCAAGATGCCTTTTTAAGCTGAAGGGATACTTATCAATCATGGGTCCAGTGGAGGGATAATTATGATTAGCTTGGCTCCACTCCCACTTAACCAGCATAACTCCAAATCTTGTGGCATCACGTACCAATGAGACCCCATGATGTCATGGAGCCACAGAATGATGGCACAGATCAATTTTGCCTTTCTTTCGGTTATCTTACAACACCAGACCATCTTTCCAGAGACACAAAATTCAGGGCAAAAGGGATCAAGTTAATGACAAGCATTCGCCAGAAGCTAAATCCACAAGCATTACTTCAGCTATCTCCAACTCTCAGAGAGGTAATGCAGCAGGGCATTTCAAGATGTCCTAGAGGGTGTCTCTTACATCTACATGCTGCCGGGTGAGCATCTGCAACAGCAAGTACTGTACTGTTCTTTCTTTTTTGTTATTCTTGTGCTGTGAGGTAAATTTATGCCTGATGCAGTTTTGGATTCCAATTGAGAATAAGAAGTTAGTGCTATGTTTCATTGTATTTCTAGAAAAAAATACAATATACTGTGACAAGCAGAGTTCTGAAAGCAGCTGGTTTCCCACACACTTCTGAGTATTACATGGTGTAAGATATTAGGAGTACCACAGATACAAATGAGCTGCAATTAACAAGTTTACAACCTTGAGAGAGCCTCTGAGTATTCAGGTTTATAATATAACACCAGGAAAAATATATAAAATATTCCCAACAGACTAATAGTTTATAAAAACCTGTGGTAGTGCTTCAGTTAAAACAGACCAGCTGACAGTATGACACTACTGCTGGGCAGTTCACCATTTCAGGTGGTGGCTATTACGGGCTGATGTGAGCCACCAGCAGCACCTGAAAATGGAGTCAACGTTGCAACAGATTAACTAGGCAAAGAAATGCACACCAAGCCAGAAGGAGTTAAAGTAAAGGGGGCCTTTGAAGTTTAAAGACTGAAAAAAATGTCATTGTCGTCAACTGGGTGTGTGTTTCTGAGCACAGTGTCCTAGCTGCAATATTACAATGATGGTAGCAAGTGCAGCCCACAATGCAGCATTGAAGTGTAGAAGCATCCCATAAGTGAATGGATTATGTGACATGGGGGTTCCTAGAGGCTAGAAAATGCAGAGATAACAAGGTCTAGAGCTGGATGAACACAGCAGGCCAAGCAGCATCAGAGGAGCAGGAAAGCGGACATTTCGGGCCTAGACCTTTCTTCAGAAATGGGGGAGGGGAAGGGGATTCTGAAATAAATAGGGAGAGAGGGGGAGCATAGAAAATGCAGATGCTGGAGTCCATGGATATCAGATGCATGTGGCTGATGCCCGTGGACGGTTTCCAACATGGTAGTACTTCAGAGCAAACAGCGAGCTGAATTGGCAAGGAGGTCGCTCTGGTTTCTTTGTCGGATTTTTCTGACATCGAGCTTGTTTGGCAAGTTTGTAAGATAGGAGGCTGATTATTAATGAGGTAAATGAGCTGTTAATAAGTGATAATCACTGCCTTTTGGCAATTGGCATGCTGCTTGTGAAAAGCAGAACAGATAGCACAAGTTATTCCTAATGGTGATCAGGACTTCACTGCACTTGTTGCTCAATTCTACCACACACGTTGTCATCGCTTAGATTCTGCCTAGAAGTTTCTTTTTTTTTCACTTCCAGATTGAGCCATGTGAAATTGACTGTGGTAGAAATTACAAACTGATTTGATTTGATTTGATTTATTATTGTCACATGTACAAAGATACAGTGAAAAGTATTGTTTTGCGTGCTAACCAGACAAAGCATACCTTATATAAGTACATCAGTGTAATAGTACAGAATGCAGAATATAGTCTTACAGCTGCAGAGAAGGCACAGAGTAAGATCATTTTTAACACATGAGAGGCCTGTTAGTAAGTCTGATAACAGCAGGAAGAAGCTGTTCTTAGATCTGTTGGTACGTATTTTCAAGCTTTTGTATCTTCTGCCCAATGGAATTGAGTGGAACAGATTATAACCAGGGTGGGAGGGGTCTTTCCCGAGGCAGCAGGAAATATTGACAGAGTCGATGGCTGGAAGGCTGCTTTTCGTGATTCCATTCATTACTTCCATTGAGTTCCAACAGATCCACGAACGCTTCTTCCTGTTGTTATCAGACGTATAAACGGACCTCTCATATATTAAAGTTGATCTTTCGCTACAGCTTCTTTGTAGGTGTAAGACTATATTCTGCATTGTGTTCTATTACCCTGATGTACTCATATAAAGCTATGCCTTGCCTGGTTAGCATGTAAAACAATACTTTTCACTGTATCTTGGTACATGTGACAATAATAAATCAAATCAAATCAGTTTGCAATTTCTTCCCGTTGAGTGAATGCCAATTTTGCATCACTTAATCTGGAAGTGAAATAAAAAGAAACTTGAGGCAGAATCTTATAGGGATCTAAGCGATGGGAGCTCTGACAAGATATTTGGTAGAATTGAGCAACAAATGCAGTAAGGGTCAGATCACCATTGGGAATAATTTATGCCATCTATTCTGCTTTTCACAAGCAGCATGTCAGTTACCAAAAGACAGTAGTTATTGCTTACTAACAGCTCACTCACCTCATTAATATTCAGCTTCCTATCTTACAAAACACGCCAAACAGGCTCAATATTAGGAAAACTTGACAAGGAAACCAGAGTGAGCACCTAGCACATTCAGCCCACTTCTTGCTTTGAAGGTCTTCCATGCTGAAAACCAGACACCAACATCTCAGGGCATGTCCATGGGCATCTGCCACATGCAGATTTTTCTGATGAAGGGTCTAGGCCCGAAACGTCAGCCTATCTGCTCCTATGATGCTGCTTGGCCTGCTGTGTTCATCCAGCCCTGCACCTTGTTGTCTCGGATTCTCCAGCATCTGCAGTTCCTACTATCTCTGCCACATGCATCTGATATCCAAGGACTTCATCATCCACATTTTCTAGCCTCCAAGAACCCCCCTGTCACATAATCCATTCACTTACGGGATGCTTCTGTATTTCAATGCTGCATTGCGGGTTGCACTAGCGACTATCATTGTAATATTGCAGCGAGGACACTGTGCGCAGGGACACACACCCAGCTTTTGACAATGACATTTTCTTCAGTTTTTAAATTTCAAAGGCCCCCTTTACTTTAACTCCTTCTGACTTGGTGTGCATTTCTTTGCCTAGTTAATCTGTTGCAACGTTGACTCCATTTTCAGGTGCTGCTGGTGGCTCACATCCGCCCTTAATAGCCACCACCTGAAATGGTGAACTGCCCAGCAGTAGTGTCATACTGTCAGCTGGTCTGTTTTAACTGAAGTACTACTATAGAAACAAATTATGTCAACTGCCAAAGTCAGTGTTAGCCTACAAATCAGAGAAAAACACATTTATAGTGATAAATTATTCTGTAGTCTCTCCAAAAGGTACGAGTAATACCTGACATGATTTCTGAAAACATAGGATTCCACTTACTTTATGAAACCAAAATAGTTTTTAATGATTGAAACAGCACTGTAGTGTACTAACTTCAAAACGGCTAAATTAACCTAGTTCTTGATGTAAATTCACTGATTGTTACAATTGAACAGAGCATTGATCATGCAGTCCCAGCAGTCTACCTGAATTTAGGATCTAGAGATGATAACATTTCTGTGAAATCAGCTTGGAATAGTACATGTTAACCTTTCAATTCTTTTTTGTAAAATTGAACAATCTTACATTCCATCTTGAACTCCTTGAAGCTCATATATATGTATCCTTCTCACACAATTGGATGTCTCTGTGTTGATTTCTTTAGAATTGGCTGAACGGGTTGAATGAAGCTCGTGAGCAATGTGCATACTGATTTAATGTGTGGCTTCATGCAGATCACTTGCGATAAATTAAAACAATTTTACTTCTTGCACAATGGACTTGATTTATCAAAATTAAGTGGAGATTGAAAGATCTACCCAGCTTTCAAAATTCTTTCACATAATATTTGTGCAAATTAGTTTCTGCCACATTCTAGTGATGTAAACTATGGAGTAACGTCAAGAAAACATGTAGCATTGTCAAATAGTTTTAGGTTCACAATATTTTGATTAATGTGTGAAAACACAATGTTGCCAATATATTGATTCTGAACCTGGAATGTTATCAAAACCATTAACCTGAAACTGAAATTTGTTCCTGCCTAACTGAGTCCCCATCTCCATCACCCCACACAGAATAACTTCATTTTTATTTTCGCTTTTCAATCTTTCAATTTCCCAAGTCACTATAATAGCTTTTTTACTCAAAAGACAGAGAAAAGCCATAAGAGGCTGCAATATTCTTAGTGGGGCAGGCGGGGGCAGATAGAAAGAAAGAAGGTGGAACTAGTTTCAGTTTTGCTGCTTTTAATTCCACAAAGTATTGCACCAAATTGGCAGGTCAAGATCCAACAGAATTATCAGATAGAGGTCCTGCTGGATAGAGCTGAGAAATTGCAATCTTAGTTTTAATTTCAAATTGTTTTTTATTCAGTTAGACAGTTGGATGCTGCTGTCTAAGACAGCATTTGTCGGCCATCCATAATTGCTTTTGAGAAGTTGGTTTGATTTGATTTGATTCATTATTGTCACATGTACCAAGATACAGTGAAAAGTAATGTTTTGCATGCTATCCAGAAAAATCATACCTTACCTAAGTATATCAGGGTAACAGATCAGAAAGCAGAATATAGTGTTACAGCTACAGAGAAGGTACAGAGAAAGATCAACTCAAATATATGAGAGGTCCGTTCATAAGTCTGATAACAGTGCGGAAGAGGCTATTCTTGAATCTGTTGGTACATGTTTTCAAACTTTTGTGTCTTCTGCCTGATGGAATAGGGTGGAAGAGAGAATAACCAGTTTGGGAGGGGTGTTTAATTATGTTGGTTGCTTTCCTAAGCAGTGGGAAATGTAGATGGAGTAATGGGAAGAAGGGGGCTGGTTTCTGTGATGGACAGGGCTGCATTCATAATTATCTATAATTTCTTGTGGTCTTGGGCAGAGCAGTTGTCATAACAAGCCTTGATGCATCCTGATAGGATGTTTTCTATGGTGCATCCTTAAAAATTGGTAAGAGTGGTTGTGGACATGCTGAATTTCCTTAGCCTTCTGAGGAAGTAGAGGCGTTGACGTGCTTTCTTGACTGTAGCCTCAACGTGGATGCACCAGGACAGATTGTTGGTGACATTTAGTCCTAGGAACTTGAAGCTCTTGACTATTTCCACCTCAGCACTGTTGATACAGATGGTGGTGACCTGTTTTCTAGAACTGGTGCAGTTCCTGTAGTGTAAGAACACTCACAGAGCTGTTAGGAAGGGAGTTCCATGAATTTGAATCAACAACATTGAAGGAACAATGGTCCAGTTCCAAGTCGGGGTGGTGAGTGGCTTGGACGACCTCACGTTTAAGTGACGCTTTACTACATCTTCTACTCCAGGCTATTCAGAAAAAATGGAAGGTAGGGTTCTTCTTTTCCATGGACAGTTGGAGAACACCTCCCCATCTAACCAAGAAAGCCAGGACAGATTGCAGTGGAGGTCAGCAGCTATGGAGTCATCTGGAGAACCTAGTTGCAATACTGCAAACACATAAATAATTATTTGTTTCATCAAGGGGAGGTGATGGCCTTGTGGTATTATCACTGGACCCAGAGACCCAGACAACGTTCTGGGAACCTGGGTTCAAATCCTGCCACAGCAGATGGTGGAATTTGAATTCCATAAATATCTGGAGTTAAGAATCTAATGATGACCGTGAATCCATTGTCAATTATCGGGAAAAACCCATCTCATTTACTAATGTCTTTTAAGGAAGGAAACTGCCATCCTTACATGGTCTGGCCTACATGTGACTCCAGGCCCATAGCAATGTGGTTGACTCTTAACTGCCCTCTGGGCAATTAGGGATGGGCCTAAATGCAGCCTAGCCAGCAATGCCCTTATCCTGTAAATGAATAAAGAAAAAAAAGGTGTCTTACAACCTGCTTCCCCCTTAGGGGCTGACATGTGGTAACATGTGATGGTCATGTTGGTTGAGACAGAACAATACTGTCGAACAAACTCTCTCAAAAAGAATAAAAGTTCATGGCCTATATCATTCAGTTGCCATACAAAAAGAAATTATCTTCAAAGTACCAAGAATAGATTCCTGGTTTATGATATCATTACTTGTCAAAATGCTGTGCAGAGACTTACAAATAACAAGACCTCTGCAAAGAGGCAATTTTGCTGTCAAATCTAAAAAAACAATCTAGCTAC
The DNA here is from genome assembly GCF_021869965.1 of Rhincodon typus. Taxonomy (NCBI): domain Eukaryota; kingdom Metazoa; phylum Chordata; class Chondrichthyes; order Orectolobiformes; family Rhincodontidae; genus Rhincodon; species Rhincodon typus. The sequence continues at coordinate 15,878 of NW_025969106.1, forward strand.
AAACACACTGAAAATTTTAATTTATTGGTTATTGAATTTCTATAGCTGATAATATATCCAGAAGGTCTAATGTGCGTAAGCCTAGATTCCCAGATAGGTAGTGATGTTTTCAGGGATTTCAAGCAGAAAAGTGCTATGGTATGAGAAAATGCAGTAATTTTCTTAAACACGTTTTGACTTGTTTGGATCTTTGGTACGTTTTTTTATTTCCAATATTAAGTTCTCAGCCTGGTAATTGAAACATTTATCAAAAGCCATTTGGAATAATTTAATTGGTCTCTTCATTTTCGTACCTATTTTTTGCTAACCTATAGTCCAATATAAAGGAAGACTCATGTGAGTCCATGTCATTTCTGCCCTTTTATGAGTCTCTCAGGTGTACTAAAAGGTGCCATATCCAATGTTAGAATCAGCAAAATTTCACTGACAATGGTGGAAAAGCTAGAATGTTAGATGACAACAGTTGGTTATAGATGGAGGATCCTTCAAGAAGAGGACTTTTGTTTCCTTTAAGTATGCATAAGAAAAACAATGGAAAACCACTTGGTGTGCTGTATCCTTTTGTCACATTGCTCATTGAAGTTGAAAATAAGAGGCTCCTACAAAAAACTGAAGATTACAAGTTATGGAAAAATTAAAGGAGTCCTGGCCTTAGGTGAATCACTATTAGGATTACACATGAATATAGGCGTGTGCTGGATCAAAAGAGGCCACTGCAGTCTACCTGGTGCACTCTTCATGCATTTTCAATACATTTTTTAAAATTCATAATTATGTGCACAGGTTTTGATTGATTTGTTCTCTGTTCAGTTGAAATTTGTTGAACCTGTCAGGCAAAAATGTGATGGAAAAATTTATGTCTCAATAGAGGAATACAAAAAATAACTATCTAAAATGTGATATCAAACTGTGATAGAGAAAGAATTTACGAAATACCCTTCAAACTGATTGAAAGAACTTTACCACCATGAAGAATCTCTGAAATGTGGCCATTGTTATCATGCAACAAACATGCTGTACAATCTGCACATACCAAGGTCTGCAAGACAAATGAGGTAAAGACCAGATAAAGTGATTCATTTTAGAGATAGTAGGAACTGCAGATGCTGGAGAATCCGAGACAACAAGGTGCAGGGCTGGATGAACACAGCAGGCCAAGCAGCATCATAGGAGCAGAGAGGCTGACGTTTCAGGCCTAGACCCTTCATCAGAAAAGGGGGAGGGGAAGGGGGTTTTGAAATAAATAGGGAGAGAGTGGGAGGCGGATAGAAGAGGGATAGAGGAGAGGATAGGTGGAGAGGAAACAAACAGGTCGAAGAGGCGGGGATGGAGCCAGGAAAGGTGAGTGTAGGTAGGGAGTTAGGAAGGGGATAGGTCAGTCCAGGGAGGACGGACA
>NW_025969107.1:0-2103 GCF_021869965.1 Rhincodon typus
ACCCCATTCTCCCTCTTTCTCCCCGTAACCCTTGATCTTCTTGACAATCAAGAACCTATCTATCTCAGTCTTAACTATACTCAATGACCCACAGCCTTCTGTGGCAGTGAATTCCATAGATTCACCACTCTGTGGCTGAAGAAGTTTCTCCTTACCTCCGTTCTAAAGAGTCTTCCCTTTACTCTAAGGCTGTGCCCTCGGGTCCTAGTCTCTCCTACCAATGGAAGCATCTCCCAACATCCAGTCTGTCCAGGCCATTTAGTATTCTGTAAGTTTCAATTAGATCCCCCCTCAGCCTTCTAAACTCCAATGAGTATAGTCCCAGAGTCCTCAAACGTTCCTCATATGTTAAGCTTTCCATTCCTGGGACCATTCTTGTGAACCTCCTCTGAACCCGCTCCAGGGCCAGTAATCCTTCCTGAGATATGGGGCCCAAAACTGCACATAATACTCCAAATGTGGCCTGACCAGAGCCTTATAAAGCCTCAGTAGTATATCCCTGCTTTTATATTCAAGTCCTCTCAAAATAAATGCCAACGTTGCATTTGCCTTCCTGACTACTGACTCAGCCTGCAAGTTTACCTTGAGACAATCCTGGACTAGAACTCCCGAGTCTCTTTGCACTTCAGACTTCTGAATTTTCTCTCCATTTAGAAAATAGTCCATGCTTTTATTCTTCTTACCAAAGTGCATGACCTCACACTTTCCCATGTTGTATTCCATCTGCCATTTCTTTGCCTGCTCTCCTAACCTGTCCAAATCCTTCTGCAGCCTCCCCGCCTCCTCAATACTACCTGTCCCTCCAACTATCTTTGTATCGGCTGCAAACTTAGCTTAGTTCTGAACCTCTTACATTCACACCCCGGCCCCAACTGCACAGTAATTACAAACCCAGCTACAGGCAACACTGGCCCCTTGTGCCATTCACCCTTCAACCCCTGTTTCACTCATTTCCAAAGCCACTGCGCTCACATGAAAAGCTGTGGAACTTGCTTGTGCCTGGCATCCTGACATTACAATGTTTGACACTCACAGAGGAAAAAGTCAATGAGGACAGGGAGAGAGAGAGAAAGGGAAAGAGACACAGAGAGATGGAGAGAGGGGCAGAGGAGAGATGGAGACGTACTGTATCAGATTATAAGAAGGCACATGATAAAGGGACTGGAATACAGGAGGGCGATTTGGATGGGGTGAATGAGACAGGGTCAGATGGAGAGTAGAGACGCTGACGGACCTGTCACTTTTACGCGGTAGGGTGTTCCTGACGAGACAAAAAGCTCCCATTGCCCCACAACGAGGGGTGAACGCAGGTAAAGTACCGTAAGGTCACCAAAACGTTTCATCTGCGCCAGCTCACCAGAGGATTCCGCACTCGACTGACTAGTGCCTGAGGAGAAGGAGGGTCACGTCAGCAAGAGGTTAATCTTCCATCGGTAGGGAAAGGGTCAATCGCTGTGCTGGGATTGTCAGGACCCCCAGTTATCCCATTGCCCTGAAGCAGACACCATCTCCGGGTCTGAACCCATTCCTCTGCCCCCTTCCACCAACTTCTCCCTGTCTCCCCAAGGACGCCATCTTGCCCCCACCTGTCCCCAACAAATTAAAATGCTCAATTTAACCAAATAATCCACCTTCAGGGGGTGGGGGTGAGGCTGGGGCGTTCACAGGAGGATAAACCGAACACAATCTGATCCTGGGTGAATTCAGGAGATATTAGGGACAGGGGCAAAACACTGGGACAAAGAGATTCCATGGCTTAGGGATCAAGGAGGAGAGAAGTCGGGGTTAGGGAGGGAATTAGTGAAGGTGACAGAGCGATGTAGGGGCTGGAGGAGGTTACAGAGATAGGGAGGGGTGTAAGGCCTGGAGGAGGTTACAGAGATAGGGAGGGGGTGTAACGGCTGGAGGAGGTCACAGAGATAGGGAGGGGTGTAGGGGCTGGAGGGGGTGACAGAGATAGGGAGGGGGTGTAGGGGCTGAAGGAGGTTACAGAGATAGGGAGGGGTGTAAGGGCTGGAGGAGGTTACAGAGACAGGGAGGGGTGTAGGGGCTGGAGGAGGTTACAGAGACAGGGAGGGGTGTAGGGGCTGGAGGAGGTTACAG
>NW_025969107.1:2203-3525 GCF_021869965.1 Rhincodon typus
GAGGAGGTGACAGAGATAGGGAGGGGTGTAGGGGCTGGAGGGGGTTACAGAGATAGGGAGGGGGTGTAGGGGCTGCAGGGGGTTACAGAGATAGGGAGGGGGTGTAGGGGCTGCAGGGAGTTACAGAGATAGGGAGGGGTGTAGGGGCTGGAGGAGGTGACAGAGATAGGGAGGGTGGGAAATGCAGGGTTACAGGGAAAGGGTGGGGGAGGGTGGGTGTTTCCGGGAGACATGCTCTTTGGAGGGTCTGTCTGGTCTTGATGGGCTGAGTGGGCTGCTTCCTCACTGTAGAGATTCTGTGATTCTATGATTTTGATCCAGCAACACTAAAGGAACGGCGATATATTTCCACCTCAGGATGGGGAGTGGCTCGGAGGGGAACTTGCAGGGGTCTGGTGTTCCCATGTATCTGCTGCCCCTTGTCCTTCCAGGTGGAAGTGGTCATGGGTTTGAAAGGTGCTGCCTGAGGATCTTTGGTGAATCTCTGCAGCGCATCTTGTAGATGGTACACGCTGCTGCGACTGAGCGTCGGTGGGGGAGGGAGTGGGATGTTTGTGGATGTGGTGCCAATCAAGTGGGGGCTGCTTTGTCCTGGATGGTGTTGAGCTTCTTGAGTGTTGTAGGGGGTGCACTCATCCGGGGAAAGTGAGGAGTATTCCATCACACTCCTGACTTGTGCCTTGGAGATGGTGGGACAGGCTTTGGGGAGTCAGGAGGTGAGTTACTCGTTGCTGTATTCCCAGCCTCTGACCTGCTCTTGTAGCCACTGCGTTAATGTGGTGAGTCTAATTCAGTTTCTGGTCAATGGTAACCCTCAGGATGTTGATAGTGGGAGATTCAGTGATGGTGACACTTGTTGAATTTTAAGGGACGATGGCTAGATTATCCATTGTTGGAGATGGTCATAGCCTGGCATTTGTGTGGCGTGAATATTAATTGCTACTTGTGAGCCCAAGCCTGGATATTGTCGAGATCTTGTTGGGTTTGACCATAGACTGCTTCAGTATCCGAGGAGTCGCGAATGGTGCTGAACAATGTGCAATCATTGGCGAACATCCCCACTTCTGACCTTATGATCAAGGGAAGGTGATGGCCTAGTGGTATTATCGCTGGACTGTTAATCTAGAGACCCAGATAATGTGCTGGGGACCTGGGTTCGAATCCCGCCATGGCATGGAATTTGAATTCAATAAATATCTGGAATTAAGAATCAAATGATGACCGTGAATCCATTGTCAATTGTTGGAAAAACCCATCTGGTTCATTAATGTCCTTTAGGGAAGGAAACTGCCATCCTTACCTGGTCTGGCCTACATGTGACT
>NW_025969107.1:3625-7159 GCF_021869965.1 Rhincodon typus
GGGGGGGTACAGGGGTAGGGACGGGGTGTACTGACCTTTACCTCCCGGGCGGGATAGCCGGAACGTTGCTGGCCTTCCGGAAATGTAGATGGTGACATTCCTGAGGGTGGTGTCCACTGGGAAAGTGAAGACGTTGTTGCTGTAACCCTGGTTGTTGTCCCGCTGCAGTAGAGTGACCTGAGGGAGGACACAGCCGGCCTGTGATCTCTGACCTCTGACCCCACACCCTGCCCGGGGGTCAGCCCTGACCTCTGTCCCTCGACCCCCTGCCCCACTCCCACATGTCAGCCTCTCCCTCCCCTCACCCCAACCCCTTCCCAAATCTACTCCACACCCCCCCCCCCCCCCACCCCTGCTATCGTCCTCTCCCAAAGCTCCATTTCTTCAGGCATTGCTATTCGGGCTGGTGAGGGCTCACCATTGGGTGTAACGCGAGATCCCTCTCATGCCCATCCTTCCTCCCGCGCTCCACACCCGCCCCCTCCGCCACTCTCCTGCCCCTCCTCTCTGCCCCGACGTCTTCCCCTACCCTTCCTTCGGCCCTCCCCGCTCCATTCCACCCACCCCCCACCCCACTCCCCCACTGAGACGGAGAGAGAGAGTTGACACTGGGAGTGGGATTGTGGCCTTTGGGATGACACTGCTCTCCGTGCCACCCACACCCCGTCCCCACACCCGCCCCCACCCCCCACAAAGCCGGTCAGGCCCAGTTACTGTTACCAAGTCTGGGTGTGCCATATCCTCAATGATGGAGGTCAGCTCCGAAATCTCCTGTTTCTGGGTGACCACCGCCAGGCCTCCTGACCTGTGGGCTAGGTCCTGGTATAATTGATTCCCAAACTCATCAGTGGCTCGCCTGCGCCTCCCGGTTAGCGCGTTGGTCAGCAGGAAGGAGACCTACGAACAAGGGGAGAGGGAGAGTGAGACAGAGCGGGGAGAGAGTGGGGAGAGAGGAGAAGGGGAACAGATAGGGGACAAAGAGAGTGAGAGGGGTAGAGAGATAAAGGGGGAGGGAGAGAGAGAGAGTGAGACAGATTGGGAGAGGAGAAGGGGGAGAGATAGGGGACAGAGGGAGTGAGAGGGGTAGAGAGATAAAGGGGGAGGGAGAGAGAGAGAGTGAGACAGAGTGGGGAGCGAAGAAGGGGAGAGATAGGGGACAGGGAGTGTGAGAGGGGTAGAGAGATAAAGGGGGAGAGAGAGAGAGTGAGACAGAGTGGGGAGCAAGGAAGGGAGAGATAGGGGACAGAGTGAGTGAAGGGGGTAGAGAGATAAAGGGGGAGGGGGAGAGAGAGAGAGAGGGAGAGGATGGCGTAGAGAGAGAAACAGAGGGACGGCCAAGGGCCAGGAGAGAGGGAGAGAGGGGGGAGAGAGAGAGGAGGATGGGGGTGGAGAGAGAGGGTGAAAGAGAGAGTGGGGGAGGCATAGAGGGAGGGGGAGTGAGAAGGGGGAGAGAGAAAGGGGACGGAGAGAGAGAGAGAAATTAGTTTCCACTGTGAAAGCAGAGACAAAGTATTGGTTCTCAGTGCCTCTGCCATTTCAGTTTCCCATTATTACTTCGCTATTTTCATCCTGTAACGGGCCAACATTTACTTTCATTGTTCGCTTTTTATAAACTTACTGAAGTTTTTGGCATCAGTGCTGAGGTGTTCTGCAAGTTTCCTTTCGTAATTCATCTTAGCCTTTCTTGTTTATTTATAAGTAACCCATTGCTAATGTTTAAAGTTCTCCCATTCCTGCAGAGCACCACTAACTTTCGCAGTGTGATATGGCTGAGTTTTTGCCTTTCTGTTACCCTTGACTTATGGAGTCGTACAGCACGGAAACAGCCCCTTCGGCCCAACCAGTCCACACTGACCATAATCACAAACTAAACTAGCCCCACCTGCCTGCTCCTGGCCCATATCCCTCCAAACCTTTCCTATCCATGTCGTTATCCAAACGTCTTTTAAACGTTGTAACTGTACCCCCATCCACCACTTCCTCAGGAAGTTCATTCCACACACGGACCACCCTCTGTGGAATAATGTCTTTTTTCAATCTCGTCCTCTCACCTTAAAAATGTGTCCCCTAGTCTTGAAATCCCCCGCCCTAGGGAAAAGACACCTGCTAGTCACCTTATCTATATCCCTCATGATTTTATAAACCTCTGTAAGGTCACCTCTCAACCTCCTACCCTCCAGTGAACAAATTCCCAGCCTATCCAGCCTCTCCTTATAACTCAAATCTTTGATGCTTGGCAACATCCTGGTAAATCTCTTCCGAACTCCCTCAAGTTTAATAATATCCTTCCTATAACTGGGCGACCAGAACTGGACACAGTGCTCCAGAAGAGGCCTCACCAACGTCCTGTACAACCTCAACATGATGTCCCCAACTCCTATACTCAAAGGTCTGAGCAATGAAGGTAAGCGTGCTAAACGCCTTCTTAACCACCCTGTCTATGTGTGACACAAACTTCTAAGAATTATGTACCGGATCCCCCAGATCCTCTGTTCTACAACACTACCCAAGGCCTTACCATTCATTGTATAAGCCCTTGTTAAGCCATGGATCAATTTTAAGCTTTTTATAATCCCTCTTCCTGAACATAGAACATAGAACATAGAATATAGAACATAGAACATAGAACATAGAACATAGAACATAGAACAGTCCAGCACAGTACAGGCCCTACGGCCCACGATGTTGTGCCGACCTAATATCCTACTAAGATCAATCTACCCTGCATACCCTACATTTTACTATCCTCCATGTGCCTATCCAAGAGTCGCTTGAATGTCCCCAATGTATCCTCCTCTCAGGACTATACATTAATGGCTGGGTAGATAATACAATCTCCCAAAGAGAGGATCTCAGTGCTAGATCTATCCAACCCAGACTCACGTGGGAGCAGGATCCTGCATGGTCAGACCACACTCACCGTACATTTGGTGTGTTCTATCAGGCCCACAATAGTGTTCTTCAGGCTGAAGTCCTTGGCTGGGGCATCAGTGAAGACGTAAATAAAGGAGAGTGGAGGGGTACTGGTGAGGGCCAGCTAGAGAGGGAGAGAAATAATTGGAGCGAGATTAAACTCAGGCTTCGAGATACCTCACCCACACACACTGTGATTCTCACTGGAGTATGGCATCCCACACATGTACACAAAAACACTCACACACACACGCACACACACACACACAGAAGGGTTAATCTGACCTACCTGGAGAGCAGACAGGGACATTTCTGGAATATCGCCCCCCCCATCAGCTCGGAGTGATTCCAACTTCTCAATAAACTTTTCGGGGTCACTGGTCTTGAAGACGGGACCAAAGTCTTGAACAAAAATTCAAACATTTATACAAGAGACAGGTGAAAGAACAACCCACTGTCAGAGGGTCAGTGCTGAGGGAGTGCCGCACTGTCGGAGGGTAAGTGCTGAGGGAGTGGGCACTGTCGGAGGGTCAGTGCTGAGGGAGTGGGCATTGTCGGAGGGTCAGTGCTGAGGGAGCGCTGCACTGTCGGAGGGTCAATGCTGAGGGAGTGGGCACTGTC
>NW_025969107.1:7259-7679 GCF_021869965.1 Rhincodon typus
ACTGTCGGAGGGTCAGTGCTGAGGGAGCGCCGCACTGTCGGAGGGTCAGTGCTGAGGGAGCGCCGCACTGTCGGAGGGTCAGTGCTGAGGGAGCGCCGCACTGTCGGAGGGTCAGTGCTGAGGGAGCGCCGCACTGTCGGAGGGTCAGTGCTGAGGGAGCGCCGCACTGTCGGAGGGTCAGTGCTGAGGGAGCGCCGCACTGTCAGAGGGTCAGTGCTGAGGGAGCGCCGCACTGTCGGAGGGTCGGTGCTGAGGGAGCGCCGCACTGTCGGAGGGTCAGTGCTGAGGGAGTGATGCCATCGATTCTGCTTCACCATTCGATCATGGCTGATATGTCTCTCAACCTCTTTCTCCTGCCTTCTCTCTGTAACCCTTGATCCCCTTCCCAATCAAGAGCCTATCTATCTCTATCTTAAATAC
>NW_025969107.1:7779-10345 GCF_021869965.1 Rhincodon typus
CTCTGGCTGAAGAAATTCCTCCACATCTCAGTTCTAAAGGGTCATCCCTTCACCCTGAGGCTGTTCCCTCTGGTCCCAGTCTCTCCCACTGGTGCAAACATCATCTCCATGTCCGCTCTGTCCATGTCCCTTAGTATTCTGTAAGTTTCAATCAGATCCACCCCCTCATTCTCCTAAACTCCATCCAGTACAGACCGAGAGTCCTCAACCACTCCTCATATGATAAGCCTTTCATCCCTGGGATCACTTTTATAAATCTTCTCTGGATTCCCTCCAAAGCTGGCACAGGCTTCCTTAAATGGAGGGACCAAAACTGCTCACAATATTCCAAATATGGTCTGACAAGAGCCTTATACAGCCTCAGCAGTACATTTCTGAACTTGTATTGGAGCCCTTTGAAATGCTAATATTGCATTTGCCTCCCTAACTGCCAACTGAACCTACATGTTAATCTTAGAGATTCCTGAACAAAGACTCCTAAGTCCATTTGTGCTTCAGATTTCCAAAGCGATTCCCCACTTAGAAAATAGTCCACACCTCTGTTTTTCCTAACAATGTGCATAACCTCACACTTTCCCACATTGTATTCCACCTGCCACTTCTTTGTCCACTCTCCTGGCCTGTCCAAATCCTTCCACAGCCTCCCCACTTCCTCAACCCTGCCTGTCCCTCCACCTATCTCTGTGTCATCTACAAACGTAGCAACAGCGCACTCAGTTCCTTCATCCAGATCACTAATACATGGCATGAATAGTTGTGGTCCCAACACTGACCCCTGCTGTACTCCACTAGTTACCAGCAGCTGTCCTGATAAAGACCCATTTATCGCCACCCTCTGCCTTCTGCGAGCCAGTCAATCCTCTATCCATGCCAGTACCATGTCCCTAACACCATGGGCTCTTATCCTATTTAGCAGCCTCCTGTGCGGCACCTTGTCAAAGGCCTTTTGGAAATCCAAATAGATCACTTGCATTGGCTCTCCTTTTCTCTAACTTGCTCATTCCCTCCTCAAAGAATTCCAACAGATTTCTCAGACACGGCCTCCCCTTGACGAAGCCGTGCTGATTAAGTCCTATACTCTGCATCACATCCTTAGTAATGGAGTCTAAAATCTTACCAATGACCAAGATCAGGCTAGCTGACCTTCTGTCTTCCTTGTTTCTTAAACAGGCAGGTGGGGTTACATGGGCCACTTTCCAGTCCCCTGGGACCCTCCCTGACTCCAATGATTCCTGAAAGCTCACCATCAATCCCTCCACAATCTCCTCAACTATCTCCTTCTGAACATTGGGGTACAGACCATCTGGTCCAGGTGATTTATCCACCTTCAGACCTTTCAGCTTCCCCAGCACCTCCTCCTTAATGATGGCCACTACACTCACCTCTTCCCCCTGAATCTCTCAAAGTCCTGGTATGCTGTTGGTGTCTTTCACTGGGAAAACTGATGCAAAGTTACTGTTCAGTTGCTCTGCCATTTCTTTGTTCCCTATCACTATTTCTCCAGCCTCATTTTCCAGTGGTTCCTGCCTCTCTCTCTCACTCTTACCTTTAGGTAGCTATCTGATCATCCCCTTGCAATCTCCTTGATCCTTCCTAGCTGGCTGATTCTCATATTTCATCTTCTCCCACCTTATTGCTTTCTTAGTCATAGAATCATAGAGCCGTACAGCACAGAAACAGACCCTTCGGCCCAACTCGTCCATGCTGACCAGATATCCTAAATTAATCTAGTCCCATTTGCCAGCATTTGGCCCATATCCCTCTAAACCCTTCCTATCCATGTCCCCATCCAGATGCCTTTTAAATGTTGTAATTGTACCAGCCCCCCACCACTTCCTCTGGCAGCTCATTCCATACACGCACCACCCTCTGTGTGAAAAAGTTGCCCCTCAGGTCCCTTTTAAATCTTTCCCCTCTCACCTTAAACCTATGCCCCTCTAGTTTTGGACTCCCCTACCCTGGGGTAAAGACCTTGACTATTCACCCTATCCATGCCCCTCATGATTGTATAAACCTCTATAAGGTCACCCCTCAGCCTCTGACGCTCCAAGGAAAATAGCCCCAGCCTATTCAGCCTCTCCCTGTAGCTCAAACCCTTCAACCCTGGCAACATCCTTGTAAATCTTTTCTGAACCCTTTCAAGTTTCACAACATCCTTCCTATAGCAGGGAGACCAGAATTGAACACAGTATTCCAAAAGTGGCCCTAACCAATGTCCTGTACAGCTGCAACATGACCCTCCCCAGCCTATTCAGCCTCTCCCTGTAGCTCAAACCCAAAATCTTTACTGAACCCTTTCAAGTTCCACAGCATCCTCCTACAGCAGGGAAGCCAGAGTGGAAAGCAGCGTGTTGGGGCACCCCGAGGCAGTGACAGGCGCTAGAGAAATGAATGTGCGGGGACGGACCTGGGTCATTAAAAGGCACCAGGAGGTAAAAGGATGGCTCGGTGTGGGTCCTTCGTCGGCTTTTCACGATGTTGATGGTCCTCTGCTTGGCGCCTTCGATGTCATCTCTCATGCTCCCCGTCGTGTCGATTACAAACGCCAGCCCTGTGGGGTTCCTGA
>NW_025969107.1:10445-13007 GCF_021869965.1 Rhincodon typus
GGGGGGGGGGGGAGCGGGGATGGGGAGGCAGATGCACACGTGCCAGGCTGGAGGTCAGCAAGACCAGGACTCAACCCTCAACCCCACTCCTCCCCACCCCCAGACACCTCCCTTCACCCCCCACAACTCCCCACCCAACGGGGAACTCTCAAGGAGGCTGTAGGAGAGACTGATACAATTTGTTGACTGGATCCGATTGGAGTTGGGCGGGGTGTGGGGTTGGGTTGGGTGTGGTGTGGGGGTTACATTGGAGACGTCCTGCTGGAATATGACACCCCCCCTCCAAAGGCTTGCACATGATGGATCGCACAGATTCTATTCCCAACTCCCACCCCGCAAACCCCACCCCCACCCATGGCTCCTCAGGGGGAGGAAATTTCAACAACCGTCACTCCCCACCCCCCCAAACTCTCAGTCAGGGTTGGCCCACAGGCCTCCCCAAACCAACCCCCCCCACACCCAATCCTTCTGCCTCCCCACCCCCCTGATTGCACGCCAAACTCTCCACCTCAATGAGGGAGACATCATTGAGTTCAACGGGGGTGGGGGGATGTGAAGTGGGCGGGTGAAGCTTGAGGGTAACAGGTCGGCACAACATTGTGGGCTGAAGGGCCTGCGCTGTGCTGCACTGTTCTGTGCCAACCCTCCTCGGCTGGGCCATGTCAATGTGAGAGGGTCGCCTTGAGTCAGCCTTACCTGAGGAACGCCTGGTCTCCCACCGTGTCCCAGATTTCCTGGAAAACTTCCACAGTGGCCTCTGTGGCCACTCTCGCTGCTGCTGTGTGATACTGTCCATGCGGAGAATTCCGTGTGTCCTTGTTAATTCCCTGATTCCCTCGCTTGCCCCGGTCCGCTGTCCCTCCATGGCTACACTTGCCTGTGGGCCAAGGAAGGCAGGGAGAGGTCAGGTGAGTGGCCTCAAGGCCCAATGGCCCATCGCCAGAAAATGCTAGCCCTTGGCTGAGCCATCACACTGCCACCTTCTGCTCATAAAATCCCGAGCAGTGGCAACGGAGGGCTGCAAGCGGGGTCAGCCGATGAGCAGAAGTGGTTAACATGCACAATCCCTGCCGCAAGCTATTTCTGGATTTCTGGCACAGGGTTTGAATTGTAATGTTGTGAGTAATTTTCCAGAAAGCAACATCACATCATCAGAATTCCTGTTTCATTCTGTCTCACAGCAACTTCCTCTTCAGACACATGTTCAAAACACTGTGTAAGCACTTCCAGACATCACAGAGGGAACGTGATCTCACATATGTTAGACCCACACTCGGGGCACCGTGCACAGTTCCAGTCTCCGTATCCCTCAGTTAGACCCGCACTCGGAGCACCGTGCACAGTTCCGGTCTCCGTATCCCTCAGTTAGACCCACACTCGGAGCACCATGCACAGTTCCGGTCTCCGTATAACTCAGTTAGACCCACACTCGGAGCACCGTGCACAGTTCCGGTCTCCGTATCCCTCAGTTAGACCCACACTCGGAGCGCCGTGCACAGTCCCGGTCTCCGTATCCCTCAGTTAGACCCACACTCGGAGCACCGTGCACAGTCCCGGTCTCCATATCCCTCAGTTAGACCCACACTCGGAGAACCGTGCACAGTTCCGGTCTCCGTACCCCTCAGTTAGACCCACACTTGGAGCACTGTGCACAGGTTAGGATCTCTGTAAAGCGATCCCGATGTTGAAGGATGGGGTGATGAGATCTTTGGAAGGGGACACAGAGATTTCTGTCCACCCACATTCCAAGGCCCTGACGTTGCCAATCTCTCCCGGCTCTGCCTAATGTTACCTTTGGGACGACTGTTTCTGGTGAAGCCAAAGTATCCAGTGGTCAGGATCTTTTCTTTTTGGACCTTTTCCAGGATTTTATCCTTGCAGCCGTGGGATGTGGAGCACTCGGTGCATGTTTCCTCATCCGGGCCTGGGAATGAAAGCCAGAAAGGATTCACCATTGATCGGAAACTCAACTGGACCCACCACATAAACCCAGTGGCTACAAGAGCAGGTCAGCTTCTTCCCTGATGTTATCAGATTAATGCACGATGCTCTCATATGTGGGAGACTGATCTTTCTCTGCATCTGCTCGGCAGCTGTAACTCTGCTTTCTGTTCTATTACCCCGACGTACTGATGCAGTGTATCACTTGTCTGCTGGGCTTGCACAACAATAATTCTCACTGTATCTTGGTAGAAGTCACAAAGGTTCATCAAATCAAATGACCATGTTGCCCAACAGCAATTAACAGCCCAGTCCAAACAACCGCCCATTGTGGGTCAGGGAGACGTACCTGCCATCCTGCCAAACGATTCTCCCAACTTCAGGAGGTTACTGTGTGGCCTTTGGAACCCCAGCTCGATCCAGTTACTGTGACTGTAAAAATCCTGTGCACGGGGAAGGGGTCACGTATGAGGATAATCGGTCAGGGACTGGCAGTGTTCTCAACTATCCCCCAGAGAAACATCAGGACAAGTTGAATCCGCACTGACCCTCTGACAGTGCCCGCTCCCTCAGCACTGACCCTCCGACAGTGCGGCGCTCCCTCAGCACTGACCCTCCGAC
>NW_025969107.1:13017-13664 GCF_021869965.1 Rhincodon typus
ACTGACCCTCCGACAGTGCGGCGCTCCCTCAGCACTGACCCTCCGACAGTGCGGCGCTCCCTCAGCACTGACCCTCCGACAGTGCGGCACTCTCCCAGCACTGACCTGGAGGGTGTGTAGCAGTGAGCCAACGTTCTTTAATGCTTTGTTGTAGTTGCGTTGCAGGATATTTTTGATTGCTTTGCTTTTGGTCCTGAGCAGGAGGTTCTTGCCCTCAGCCAGCGTCTCTGAATCGAAATGGTACCTGCCTTCTGCCACGTGAACAAAGTCCACCTTGGTGTTACTGCTGGTCATCACCTTGACAGAGTTTTGAAAGTGAAACACTGAAGTCGGCCTTCCGTAATATCTCTCAAAGAGTTTCTCTGCCATCAGCTCCTGTGCGGAATGCATAAAGAGATGAAATGTGCCTGGGACTTACTGAGAGTGATAAAGTGAGACAGTGAGGGAGTGAGAGAATGAGTGAGAGATTCAGAGAATGAGAGTGAGACAATGAATGAGAGAATCAGCGATTGAGAGAGTGAGAGAGTGAGAGAGTGAGAGATTCAGAGAATGAGAGAATGAGTGAGAGATTCAGAGAGTGAGAGAATAAGTGAGTGAGGTAGTGAGAGAATAAGTGAGAGATTCAGAGGGTGAGAGAGTGAGAGAAT
>NW_025969107.1:13674-15275 GCF_021869965.1 Rhincodon typus
AGGGTGAGAGAGTGAGAGAATGAGTGAGAGAGTGAGAGAGTGAGAGAATGACTAAGAGATTCAGAGAGTGAGAGAGTGAGAGAGTGAGAGAGTGAGAGAATGAGTGAGAGAGTGAGGGAGTGAGAGAGTGAGAGAATGAGTGAGAGATTCAGAGATGAGAGAGTGAGAGAATGAGTGAGAGAGTGAGAGAGTGAGGGAGTGAGAGAGTGAGAGAATGAGTGAGAGAATGAGAGAATGAGTGAGAGAGCGAGAGAATGAGAGAATGAGTGAGAGATTCAGAGAGCAAGAGTGAGAGAGTGAGAGAGTGAGAGAATGAGAGAATAATATAACTTACAGTTATAGAGGTAATGAGTTATAGAGTTAAAGAGTCATACATAAACAGACCCTTTGGCCCAACCAGTCCATGCCGACCATAATCCCAAACTAAACTAGTCCCAGCTGCCTGCTCCTGGCCCATGTCCCTCCAATCCTTTCCCTATACATGTCCTTATCCAAATGTCTTTTAAACGCTGTAATTGTACTCACATCCACCACTTCCTCAGGAAGTCCACCCTCATGAACCACTCTGTGTGTAAAATATTTGCCCCCATGTCTTTTTTAAATCTCTCTCCTCTCACCTTAAAAATGTGTCCCCTAGTCTTGAAATCCCCCACCCGAGGGAAAAGACACCTACCATTAACCCTATCTATACCCCTCATGGTTTTATAAACCTCTACAATGTCACCTCTCAACCTCCTACATTCCAGTGAAAAAAGTCCCAGCCTATCCAGCCTTTGCTTATAACTCAAACCCTCTACACCTGGCAACATCCTGGTAAATCTCTTCTGAACCCTCTCCAGTTTAATAATGTCCTTCCTATAACTGGTCGACCAGAACTGGACACAGTGCTCCAGAAGAGGCCTCACCAACGTCCTGTACAACCTCAACATGACGTCCCCAACTCCTATACTCAAAGGTCTAAAACATCTAACTTGTCTTTATCTCATGTATTTCTCTTCCTTCTCCCCAAACACAACTCAATGACCTACCCACTTCCAAAACTCCAGTGACTTTATCTTTTGACACTTTTTAGAAAGCTGGTGAAACTGATAAGGAATAAGCTTTGAAACTGATAACCATCTCCAGTGAGATGTAGTCAATTCAATGTTTGCTTGCAAAGCCCATTAACGTTAATTTAAGGTGAGAGGGGAAAGATTTAAAAGGGACCTGAGGGGCAACTTTTTCACACAGAGGGTGGTGCGTGTATGGAACGAGCTGCCAGAGGAAGTGGTGGAGGCTGGTACAATTACAACATTTAAAAGGCATCTGGATGGGGACATGGATAGGAAGGGTTTAGAGGAATATGGGCCAAATGCTGGTAAATGGGACTGGATTAATTTAGGATATCTGATTGGCACGGACGAGTTGGACCGAAGGGTCTGTTGTACATCTCTATGGCTCTCTAAAACACTATAGCCCCTCCTGTAGTGCCCACCTCTCTCTCTCTAAAACACTATAGCCCCTCCTGTAGTGCCCACCCCTCTCTCTCTAAAGCACTATAGCCTCTCCTGCAGAGCCCACCTCTCTCTCTAAAGCACTATAGCCCCTCCTGCAGTGCCCAC
>NW_025969107.1:15375-16228 GCF_021869965.1 Rhincodon typus
CATGCCAAAAGCCTTCTTCACTGCCCTGTCTACCTGTGACTCCACTTTCAAGGAGGTATGAACCCATACTCCTCGGTCTCTTTGTTCTATAAAACTCCCTGGGGCCCTGACATTCCGTGTGTAACTCCTGCCCTGTTTTGGTTTACCATAATGCAACACCTTGCATTTATCTGTATGAAACTCCATCTGTCATTCCCTCGCCCTCTGGCCCCGGGTTTGATCAGGATCTTGCTGCATTCCCAGATAACCTTCCTCACGGTGCACCAGGCATTACCTCCGACTGGAAGGCATCACTCGGGATTACGTTTCCATCCGGGCTGGGAATTTTCTGGAAGACCCTGAGGAGGATCCGGACGGCGGCTTTCTGAGTGATGGCGCTGTGGGTCACGCTGTCCCCGAAATTGGGCTGGAAGGAAGCAGCATGGTGCAAAGCCAGGAAAACCAATATGGCCAGTCCCTGGGGGTCCGGTCTTGCCATTGGGGGGCCTGGCGAGAGACCGCGGCGTCAAGAACTGGGAACAGCAGGAGTTCATTCAGCCCATCAAACCAGCTACTACCCCGCTTCGATACAATGGCGTCTGATCTCGCTCCCCCACCATCTGTCTCACCACTCAACCCGAGATCTCAAGGATCGACCAACCTGTGATCATTGGTGGATGGGTACACCCCTTCCCATACCGTTCTCCGTTCCCACTGCAACACCCACCCCCCCCCAATACCGTCCCCCGCTCCCACTGCAACACCACCTCCATACCGTCCCCCGCCCCCACTGCAACACCCCCCCATACCATCCCCGGCTCCCACTGCAACATCCCCCCATACCGCTGTCCCCCCACTGCCTCCCCTCCCATAC
>NW_025969107.1:16717-17272 GCF_021869965.1 Rhincodon typus
TAATCTGACCTGACACCAGCTGGTGAGCGTGTTTTGGTGGAGAGGAGGAGGTGCCGGTCGAGATGAGAAGGTTTCAGTGGCTCGGTGAAAGTACAGGGACAACACAGTATGGAGCTGGAGGCCAGGCAGCATCAGAGGGTCAGGAGAGTTGACATTTCGGGTCAGGACCCTTCTTCGGAACGATCTCTGGGTGAAAATACAGGCGCAGTTTTCGCTGGTGATTTCAGGATCTCTGACAATCGGATCTCCTGAGAAAACAGCTCGAGAATCAGAGGGAGGTCACTGACAGGCAGGAACAAGCCCTGAGCCCTCCCTGATCTGCCTGGAAAGGGAACTAAAGGCTGGACTGAACCCGCAGGCAGCGTGAGCTCTACATTGTGACCTTTCCTGGAATCGGCAACTGGAACAGTTCGGGCCCCTTCACTGCCAGAGAGCCCAGCTCCCCTCCTCCATCTGCACACTCACACACACACTCACACTCGCACACACTCACACACACACACTCACACACACACACTCACACTCACACACACACACTCACACTCACACACACAC
>NW_025969108.1:0-2236 GCF_021869965.1 Rhincodon typus
GGAGGAAGACTCAAAGTCATCAGTGAAAGTGAATCAGAGCCTAGGCATATCAGGAAAGTGGGAATATCACCCCAAGTTGCAGCAGATGGGTCCAATGGCCAGTGTGCCTCCATTTTGTCTAATGAATTTTCCAGAAGGTTCTGCATTGCTTGTGTTACACTGTCCTGTGCTGCCACCTAGGGGTTCCTCATTTAACCTCAATTGAAATAGAACCTAACTCTTACTGTGTCTCAAACAGTGGAAAATATGATAAACATTTCCCACTCATTTAGAATGAACAGGGCCTCCAGAGACAGCCAACATAATCAGAGTTTACAAAATACAGCATACAATAGACTATAGTCACAACTTCTTAATTCCCACTTATCTCTAGCATCAATTCCACCTTCTCCCCATAGACACTGTCCCTCAGCATTTAGACCCAGTGACAGTGAAGGAACGGCAATATATTTCCAAGTCAGGATGGTGAGTGGCTTGGAAGGGAACTTAAAATTGGTGGTGTTCCCATGTATCTGCTGCCCTTGTGGGTTTGGAAGGTGCTGTCTGAGGATCTTTGGTGAATTTCTGCAGTGCATCTTGTTAGATAGTACACATTGCTGCTACTGAGTGTCGGTGGTGGAGGGAGTGGATGTTTGTGGATGTGGTGCCAATCAAGCGGCTGCTTTGTCCTGGATGGTGTCAAGCTTCTTGAGTGTTGTTGGGGCTGCACCCATCCAGGCAAGTGGGGAGAATCTCATCACACTCCTGACTTGTGCCTTGTAGATGGTGGGACAGGCTTTGGGGAGTCAGGAGGTGAGTTACTCACCATAGTATTCCGAGCCTCTGGCCTGCTCTTGTAGCCACTGTGTTAATGTGGTGAGTCCAGTTGAGTTTCTGGTCAATGATAAACCCCAGGGTGTTGATAGGGGGGATGCAGTGATGGTAACACCATTGAATGTCAAGGGGTGGCGGTTAGATTATCTCTTATTGGTGATGGTCATAGCCTGGCACTTGTGTGGCATGAATGTCACTTGCCATTTGTCAACCCAAGCCTGGATAATGTCTAGATCTTGGTGCATTTGGACATGGAATGCTTCGGTATCTGAGTCAAAAGAGAAGGAACTGTGGATGTTGGAAATCAGAAACAAATTGCTGCAAATCGCAGCAGGTTTGGCAGCATCTGTGAAGAGAAATCAGAGTTAATGTTTTGGGTCCAGTGACCATATCTCAGAACTCCAGAACTAGGTTCTGAAGAAAGGTTGCTGGATCTGAAACGTTAACTCTGATTTCTCTCCACAGATGCTGCCAAACCCGTTCAGTATCTGAGGAGTTGCGAATGGTGCTGAACATTGTGTAATCATCGGTGAACATCCCCATTTCTGACCCTATGATGGAGGGAAGGTCTTTGATGAAGCAGCTGAAGATGGTTGGGCCTAGGACACTGCCCTGAGGAACTCCTGCAGAGATGTCCTGGAGCTGAGATGATTGACCCCCAATAACTACAGCTGTCTTCCTTTGTGCTAAGTATGATTCCAACCAGCGAGACTCCAACCCCGATACCCACGGTTTCCTGTTTTTCAAGGAGTGTTTGATGCCACACTTACTTTAATGTGACCTTGATGTCAAGGGTTGTCACTCTCGCCTCACCTGGGGAGATGTTGGTGAAGTGGTAATGTCACCGGCCTAACATTTTATAAGTTCTGTGGACATAGGATTAATCTCACCGCGGAAGATGGTGAAATTTGAAAAAAATACTGGAATTAGGAGCTGGTCCCATGGCGTGTCTGTGAGACAGCTCTCTCAGTTTTGACACTAGCCCCCACATGTTATTCAGGAAGCCGCCGCAGGGTTGCCAGGGCTGGTTTCTCACTAGTAGTTTCTGGCACATCGATCAATGCCAGGTGTCCGCACACTTTTATTGCTTTGTTCAAAACTTTCAAGCAAATGTCCCATTGAGTGGCTTTGCTCAGACATTTCAGAGGGCAGCTGAAAGGCGGGAAAGTTGACGTTTTGGTTCGGGACCATTTCTTCCCTCAAGGACACTTGTGAACTGAATGAGTTTTTCCTAACAATCAGCTTCATGATCAAATATGAGGCTTTTGATTGAATTAAAATTCTACCATCTGCTGTGGCAGGATTCAAACCTGGGTCCTTGGAACATTACCTGGCTCTCTGGATTAATAGCACAAGGTCATATTGTCATCAAAGCACCGCACTGTCGGAGGGTCAGTGCTGAGGGAGTGCCGCACTGTCGGAG
>NW_025969108.1:2736-4469 GCF_021869965.1 Rhincodon typus
TCTCTCATAGACACACACACTGTCACACCCACACACACTCTCTCTCATAGACACACACACTGTCTGTCTCACACACACACTCAGTTACACACACTCACACACACACTCTCACATACACATGCTCACTCACACACACACACAGATTCGCAGAACAGCAGTTCTGAGGAAGGGTCACCAGACCCGAAACGTTAACTCTGTTTTCTCCTTCACAGATGCTGCCAGACCTGCTGAGATTTTCCAGCAACGTTGTTTTTGTTCCTCTAATCTGTCCTCATTCAACTCCCAGGATAGGGATAGCACAGGGTTAGATACAGTGTAAAGCTCCCTGAAAGTAAACCCCTCTTTACTCTCTTCAAATGAAATTAAAACTACCTGGACACTATCCCTGACAAACAATTTGAGAATTGGTAGAGCAGGGGGCAATGTGCTGGAAGTTTCTTTCTCAATCGTTCAGTTTGATTCTTTGTCATGTGTTTTCCTGTTGGGCTAAGTGACTCCTCGAATTATCGTTCTCAACTATCAGATCTTTAAACCCTCAGGCAGACAAAGCTGTTGATTGGTGTTTTTATCTGGTGCGAATCTGCGTGTGTGTGAGTGAGCATGTGTATGTGAGAGTGTGTGTGTGAGTGTGTGTAACTGAGTGTGTGTGTGAGACAGACAGTGTGTGTGTCCATGAGAGAGAGTGTGTGTGCGTGTGAAAGTGTGTGTGGAAGTGAGAGAGAGAGTGTGTGTGAGTGAGAGAGTGTGAGTATGAGTGAGAGAGTGTGTGTGTGAGAGTGTGTGTGAGTGAGAGAAAGAGTGTGTGTGAGCTAGTTTGTGTGTGAGACATTGTGTGTAAGAGTGTGTGTGTGTACGTGTGAGAGAATGTGTGTGTATGTGTGAGGGTGTCTCTGTGTGTGTGTGTGTGTGTGTATGTGTGTGTGTGCGTGTGTGTGTGTGTGCATGTGAGAGAGAGAGAGTGTGGAAGAGTAAGTGTGTGTGTGTGCGCGTGTGTGTGCGCGTGTGTGTGTGCGCGCGCGTGTGTGTGCATGTACGTGTGTGCGCATGTACGTGTGTGTGCGTGTGTGTGTGCGTGCACGTGTGTGCACGTGCGTGTGTGTGTCTGTGTGTGCGCGCGCGTGTGTGTGCATGTATGTGTGTGCGCATGTACGTGTGTGTGCGTGTGTGTGTGCGTGCATGTGTGTGGGTGTGGGTGTGTGCACGTGTGTGTGTGTGGGTGCGTGCACGTGTGTGTGTGTGTGTGTGTGTGTGTGTGTGTGTGTTTGTGTTTGTGTGTGAGAGGAGGTGGTGAGCTAATGTGTAACCCAGTATCTGAAATGTGTAGGGTCTGTGGAGGACAGTGGAGTATTTGACCCCACTCCGTACTGACCCCGCTCCGCACTGACCCCACTCCGCACAGACACTACTCCACACTGACCCTACTCTACACTGACCCTACTCCGCACTGACCCCACTCCACACTGACCCCACTCCACACTGACCCCACTCCACACTGACCCTACTCCACACTGACCCCGCTCCACACTGACCCTGCTCCACACTGACCCCGCTCCTCAATGACCCTACTCCGCACTGACCCCGCTCCACACTGACCCCACTCCGCACTGACCCTACTCCGCACTGACCTTACTCCGCACTGACCCTACTCTGCACTGACCCCACTCCGCACTGACCCCACTCCGCACAGACCCTACTCCGCACTGACCCCACTCCGCACTGACCCTACTCCGCAC
>NW_025969108.1:4569-5734 GCF_021869965.1 Rhincodon typus
CACTGACCCTACTCCACACTGACCCCACTCCGCACTGACCCCACTCCGCACTGACCCCACTCCGCACTGACCCTACTCCGCACTGACCCTACTCCGCACTGACCCCACTCTGCACTGACCCCACTCCGCACTGACGCCGCTCCGCAATGACGCCGCTCCGCAATGACCCTACTCCGCACTGACCTTACTCCGCACTGACCCCGCTCCGCACTGACCCCGCTCCGCACTGACCCTACTCCACACTGACCCTACTCCTCACTGACCCCACTCCACACTGACCCCACTCCACACTGACCCCGCTCCGCAATGACCCTACTCCGCACTGACCTTACTCCGCACTGACCCCGCTCCGCAATGACCCTACTCCGCACTGACCCCGCTCCACACTGACCCCACTCCGCACTGACCCCACTCCACACTGACCCCGCTCCGCACTGACCCCGCTCCGCACTGACCCCGCTCCACACTGACCCCGCTCCACACTGACCCTGCTCCGCACTGACCCTACTCCGCACTGACCTTACTCCGCACTGACCCTACTCCGCACTGACCCCGCTCCGCACTGACCCTGTTCCCTGAGCACGGCGAGCCCAGTTTTCTGTCCCGTCACCTGAGGGAGGTATTTTCCTGCTGACACTGAGCGCTGAATGTTCACCCAGACCAGACCCTACATATGGATTCAGTCAGTCACCATCAGAAATGGGAACGTATTCCATGATCAGTCGCTGCTGAACTCGGTCACTGAGCCCATCGATACTTCTCCGCCATTCAATGGGGTCCACTCCACCTCCACTTCTCAACTCCACTTTCCTGTCTTTTCTTCATAACCCTTGATTCCACTTACTTATTAAAAACCTGACTCTTCAGCCTTCACTCTGCTTAATGACCCAGCTTCGACAGCCCTCTCTGATAAACCATTCCACAGATTCATTCCACTCTGAGACAAGAAATTCCACCTCATCTCTGTCTTCACCAGGTGACTCCATATTCTGAGATGATGCCTTCTGGTCCTAGACTCTTCCCACAACAGGAAACAGACTAACACAGGAAGCTCCGCACTGTCGGAGGGTCGGTGCTGAGGGAGTGCTGCACTGTCGGAGGGTCAGTGCTGAGGGAGCGCCACACTGTCAGAGGGTCAGTGCTGAGGGAGTGGGCACTGTTGGAG
>NW_025969108.1:6234-13524 GCF_021869965.1 Rhincodon typus
GATGATGCGTTGGATCCGGAGGTTGGTGGGGTGGTACGTGAGGACGAGGGGGATTCTTTTTTGGTTTTTATTGCGTGGACGGGGTGTGAGGGATGAGGTGCGGGAGATGTGGGAGACACGGTTGAGGGCGTTCTCGACCACCGAGGAGGGGAAGTTACGGTCCTTGAAAAACGAGGACAACTGAGATGTACGGGAGTGGAATGCCTCATCCTGGGAGCAGATGCGGCGGAGGCGAAGGAATTGGGAATAGGGGATAGCATTTTTGCAGGAAGGTGGGTGGGAGGAGGAGTATTCTAGGTAGCTGTGGGAGTCGGTGGGCTTGAAATGAATATCGGTTTCTAGGTGGTTGCCCGATATGGAGACAGAGAGGTCCAGGAAGGGGAGAGAGGTGTTAGAGATGGTCCAGGTAAACTTAAGGTTGGGGTGGAAGGTGTTAGTGAAGTGTATGAACTGTTCGAGCTCCTCGTGGGAGCACGAGGCGGCGCCGATACAGTCATCAATGTAACGGAGGAAGAGGTGGGGTTTAGGGCCGGTGTAGGTACGGAAGAGGGATTGTTCCACGTAACCTACAAAGAGGCAGGCGTAGCTTGGGCCCATGCGGGTACCCATGGCTACCCCCTTTGTCTGTAGGAAGTGGGAGGAATTGAAAGAGAAGTTGTTGAGTGTGAGGACGAGTTCGGCTAAGCGGATGAGGGTATCAGTGGAGGGGGACTGGTCGGGCCTGCGGGACAGGAAGAAGCGGAGGGCCTTAAGGCCATCTGCATGGGGAATGCAGGTGTAGAGGGACTGGACGTCCATGGTAAAGATGAGGTGTTGGGGACCGGGGAATTGGAAGTTCTGGAGGAGGTGGAGGGCGTGGGTGGTGTCACGTACATAGGTAGGGAGTTCCTGGACCAAGGGGGATAAAATGGAGTCTAGATAGTTGGAGATCAGTTCGGTGGGGCAGGAGCAGGCGGAGACAATGGGTCGACCAGGGCATTCAGGTTTGTGGATTTTGGGAAGGAGATAGAAGTGCGAGGTTGGGGAACGATGAGGTTGGAGGCCGTGGGTGGGAGGTCACCTGAGGTGATGAGGTTGTGGATGGTTTGCGAGATGATGGTTTGGTGCTCAGGGGTGGGGTCATGATCAAGGGGGCGGTAGGAGGAGGTGTCGGAGAGTTGGCGTCCGGCCTCGGCGATGTAGAGGTCAGTGCGCCATACTGATGAAGGGTCTAGGCCCGAAACGTCAGCCTCTCTGCTCCTATGATGCTGCTTGGCCTGCTGTGTTCATCCAGCCCTGCACCTTGTTGTCTCGGATTCACCAGCATCTGCAGTTCCTACTATCTCCCCTCCCATCCCGGGATCATCCGAGTGAGCACTCTCTGAACTGCCTCTAATGAAATGACACCTTTTCTTAAATGAGGGGACGAAAACTGCTCACAGTACTCCAGATGTGGCCTCACCAGCACCTTGTACAGCTGCAATAAGACGTCCCTACTCTTATACTCCAACCCCCTTGAAAGAAGAGCAAACATTCCATCACCACCATCTGCTCGGATGGGATTTGAAAGCGCGGAAGATTAACTTTGGGGTCTATCTGGATTCCTAATCCAGTGACAATACCATGACACCACTTCAGCGAAATTTTAACAAACCCATGGTAGCCTTCCTTAATTAATCCTGACCAGGTGACTGTTAGTGTTGACCTGGTTAAAATTTCTGAATAATTGATGTTAAACTGATCAGCCTTGCTAGGCTTATCCAACCCTCTTTCAACAAGGGTGTAGCATTTGCAATTTTCAAGCCCTCCCGCACCACCCTTGAATCTAAAGAACAATTTAAAGAACAATCTAAAGAGCAATTAGACCATAGACCATAAAGGCCATTCAGCCCCTCAGTTAAGGCCCGTGCTCCTGTAACATCTGAACTAGAAAAGAACCGCACTGATAAACCCAAAGGGCATACATCGAAGGAGAATACATCTTGAAAAACAAGGATGTTGCAATAATGTTGTGCAGAACTTAATTAGCACACCTTGAACAGATCTATTTACCAGACTGCATCAAAAATATGGAGAAAATGCAAATACTATTGACAGGGATAGAGCCACAATGGAGAGATATGGGCTATCAGAAAATAAGTGCCTGTACTTTGTAGGTGCTCGTAAATTAGACATTACAGCTTACTGTAATCAAACTGCTGTTGATCATTTCTTGCTGGATATTTCTGCTGTTTCAATTCTTCTGCGAGAAGACAAGATTTAAAGATACTTTCCTTCAGACTGATACTGCCTTCTAAATCTTCATCCAAGGTGGATAACTGAGCCACTCAGCTTTCATAATGTTAGATGCTGCTATGGTACTTATAGTGGTGCCATATCCCCGAAGGGGAAATGTAGATGTAGGGCTGTTATCACTGCAGTAGTGCCCAGAGGCCCACTCTCTGGGAACATAGGCTCAATTCCCACCAGATGGCCAATGGCAGTATGTGAATTTACAGCTAGCCTAGTGATGACCATGTAACTATTATTGATTGTTGTAAAACCCCACCTGGTTCACCAATGTCCTTTAGGGAGGGAGATTGGCCACAATCAACCCACAGCAATGTTGTTCATTCTTAAACTGCCCTCTGGGAAATTAGGGATGGATCATAAATGCTGACCAGTGACATCCACATCCCATGGAAAAATAAAAACCAGAAGAACTGCGGATGCTGTAAATCAGGAACAAAAACGAAGTTGCTGGAAAAGCTCAGCAGGTCTGGCAGCATCTGTGAAGGAGAAAACAGTTAACGTTTCGGGTCAGTTCTGAGGAAGGGTCAACTCTGTTTTCTCCTTCACAGATGCTGCCAGACCTGCTGAGGTTTTCCAGCAACTTTGTTTTTGTCCCATGGGACAAAAGATTAACTAAAAAGTGGATACATAACCAAAAATACACATTGCAGACCTCACTGAGGACAAGCAATGAGATTGAACAAGCTCAGGCTCCTTTCTCTCAGTAGACACTGTCTCCACTGCTCAGTGGCTGCAACAAAAAGGTGTGTAGTACAGGAAACTTTCAACATTGAGCAGAGTTTCTCTGTGTGCTCATTCTGTTTTCGCTTCAGCCAGACCAAGTGTAGACATAGAGTGGTTTTTGCCAGCACAGACTTGATGGGTTGAACGGCCTCTTCTGTACTGTGTGATCCTATGACTCAGGGGATGCAGGTGTCGCTGGCTGGGCCCAGCATTTATTACCCGTCCCTAGTCGCCCCTTGAGAAGGTGGGGGTGAGCTGCCTTCTTGAACCGCTGCAGTCCATGTGCTATAGGGTGACCCACAATGCCCTTAGGGAGGGAATTCCAGGACTTTGCCCCAGCGACACTGAAGGAACGGCGACATATTTCAAAGTCAGGATGGTGAGTGGCTCGGAGGGGAACTTGCCATGCGGACTGGAGTAGGCCATTCAGCCCATTAAGCCTGCACCACTATTCAATAATGGCTGTTATGACATTATTAAAGGATTTACGAGGATGAGCATGGACATGGTGTTTCCATTCATAAGGATCCCAGAACTTGGGACCACGAATGTAAGCTAACTCCTAGTAAAGCCAGTTGGTAACCCGGGAAGTAGTTAGAACAGGGAACTTGCTACAACTGCAGCAGTTACAGAGAACAGAGTGAATGCATTAAAGAGTCAAACACGATGATAGAGGAAAATAACAGAACGATAAAGTGATAGGGTGAGATGAGGACATTCACGCAGAAATATAGAAACCAGGAGAGGGAGAAGGCCATTCGGCCCTTCAACCCTGATTCATCATTCAGTATGATCATGGCTGATCATCCAATTCAGTCCCCCGTTCCCATTTTCTCCTCCTTATCCTTTGCTGTCTTTATTCCTAAGAACAAGGAACAACTAGGCACGTGCAATAAATGCTGGCCAACTAGCAACGCCCACGTCCCAATAGTGAATTAAAAAAAGACTATGTCTAATGCCTTCCTGAAAACATTCAACGTTTAGCCTCAACCGCTTCCTGTGACGGAGAATTCCACAGGCTCCCCACTCTCTGGGTGAAGAATTTCTCCTCATCTCATTCCTAAATAGCCCACCCTGTATCCTTGGACTGAGCGCCCTGGTACTGGACTTCCTGGTCATGGGGAACATCTTTCCTGTTTTTACCCTGCCTCATCCTTTTAGAATTTTATAGGTTTCTATGAGATCCCCTCATTCTTCTAAATTCCTTAGTACCTAAGATGGCATAGTTGAGAATGCTGGCCTTTTATATCGGGGGACTGCAGTACAAGGAGGCAGAAGTTATGGTGCAGTTATAAAAAGCCCTGTTTAGAGCCCACCTGGAGTGGGGGAGTTTGGGCACCACACCTTAGGAAGGAAATATTAGCCTGACGTCAGGGATTCAGTTATGGGAAGAATTCAAATTAGACCTGTTTTCTCTCAAATGTAGAAGCTTACGGGGTGATCTGATCAAAGTGTTCAAGATTCTAACAGGAAAAGACAGGGTAGATAAGATGAACAATTTCCACCGTTTTGGGATTCTAGAGCTAAGGGGCATAGTCCGAGAATTAGGGCCAGACCGCTCAGGAGAGATGTTAGGAAAGACTTCTACACACAAAGGGTGAGACAGGTTTGAAACTCTCTTTCTTAAACGATAGTTAGCGCTCGATCAGTTGTTAACATTAAATCTGAGATCAATAAATTTTTGTTAAACAAAAGTACAGGGATTTGGGCCAAAGGAGTTAGGCAATAGATCAGCTATGAACAGGGGAACAGGCTCGAGGGGCTGAATGGTTTACTCCTTTTCCAATAATAGTCTGAATGGCTTCCTCCTTGGCCAAAACCATCCTGTGATTCGTTCTGTGACTATATTGTTTGATTCCCTCACTCCAGTCCCTGAGCTGTGTGTAGCTCTGATCTCCTTTCGAACTTGGCTGATTAACACAAGGGCTGGAGTGGGCTGGAAACAGGAGAAAATTGATGCGTGGGCTGGAATCCTCCTGGAAATCCCAGCAAAAACCGAGTGTCCATCCCTACACAGTGGGTGGGTTCCTCCAGGGCCTCAGTTCCCTTGTGCTGGCACCAACAACACTGTTGTGGCTGGGAGTTAAGGAAAGCAAAGTTCCTAGCACCAGCACTCTCGGCCAGCTCTCCTTCCAACAGGAAGCCTGTTGGAATGGCTTTCCCCTTTTCCTGTGCAGGAATTTCATTTTTTTTTTAAACTACTTGTTTTTCCTCTTTCCAATTTGGCTCGGAGTATACACTGTCTCCACTGCTCAGTGGCTGCACTAAAAAGGTGCGTAGTACAGGAATCTTCCAACATTGAGCAGAGTTTCTCGGTGCTCATTCTGTTTTCCACTCAGCCAGACCAAGTGTAGACATAGAGTGGTTTTTGCCAGCACAGACTTGATGGGTTGAACGGCCTCTTCTGTACTGTGTGATCCTATGATTCAGGGGATGCAGGTGTCGCTGGCTGGGCCCAGCATTTATTGCCTGTCCCTAGTTGCCCCTTGAGAAGGTGGGGGTGAGCTTCTTGAACCGCTGCAGTCCATGTGCTAAAGGGTGACCCACAATGCCCTTAGGGAGGGAATTCCAGGACTTTGCCCCAGCGACACTGAAAGAACGGCGACATATTTCAAAGTCAGGGTGGTGAGAGGCTCGGAGGGGAACTTGCCATGCGGACTGGAGTAGGCCATTCAGCCCATTAAGCCTGCACTACCATTCAATAAGATCATGGCACATTGAACACTTCAATGTCCATTATCCATGATGCACTGAGTAGTCATGCACAGAGATCTCAGGCTATCTTTTCTGGTGGTCAGACCAGTTTTGTTCCTTTTTTGAGACTTTTTAAGTAGTTTGATAGAATTAAGTGACCAGCATTTATTGTCCATACCTCATTTCTCTTGAACTGATTGGCTTGCTTGGCCATTTCAGAGGGCAGTTAAGAATCAACCACATTGCTGTGGGTCTGGAGTCACATGTAGACCAGACCAGGTCAGGATGGAAGTTTAATTCCCTAAAGGACATTAATGAACCAGATGGGTTTTTCCGACACAATTGACAATGGTTTCATCGTCACCCTTATCCTCATATCTCCAGATACTCCCTGGGTCTGTGGAATAATAATCTGCCAATAATAACTCAGCTCCCCAAAACAGGCTCTAGGATGGACAACACATTGTTACCGAGCAGAAGGAGACCATTCAACCCATTATGCCTGCACCGGTTCTATCCCCTAGGGCCAATCACCGGCCTTTTCCCCATCTCCCTGCTCACCATTTCTATCCAAATAACCATCCAATGCCCCTCTCAAATGCCTCAATTGAAGCTGCCTTCACCACATTCCCAGGCAGTGCATTCCACACCCTAACTACTCGCTGGGTGAGAAAGTTTATCCTCACGTCCCCCTTGCTCTGCTTATCCCAGCCTCAGCGGTAAGCCACCTGAGCTCTCTTGATGGGTCACCTGAGGGCAGGTAAAGGGGTGGGGAGTCACTATGACCAACACACCCCCTCCTCGCAAATTCTCCTGAATTTCCAGTGGAACAAGCCCAGTCTGTCCAACCTCTCCTTGTGAATCAACGTGTTTATTCCAGGCATCAATCCCCTGAATCACTTCCATTGTTTAACCAGAGAGAGAGAGAGAGAACACAATGCTCACTATCAGCTGTAGCCGAACAATTGGAAGGTGGGGGGGTGCCGGAGACAGTAAACAAGGGAGAGAGGAATCGAAGGATATTGAGACACTGTTTTTCAGGGAGGCACTTGGAGCAGAGAGCCCCCAGTTCCTGTGCAGTGCCTCTGACATCATTCTGTTGAGCTAAAGAGTGACCAGTTCCTTCCTTGCTTAGCTCCCAACCCTGTCCCCCGGAACAAGATGCCTCACCCCCACCCCCGGGGACAGGATGCCTCCCCTCCACCCATCACCACCCCTGGGGACAGGATGCCTCACCACACCCCCACCCCAGGGACCGGATGCTTCACCAAAGTTGATACTGCGCATTCCCACTGACTGGGATTTTTCTCTCAAGCAGCTGCACAGAGTGTGCTCCATGGATGTCAGACAGTGCAGTGGGATTTGAGAATGAGAAGAAGGTAGCATGTGTCAATCCAACAGGGATTCCTGTGTGAAAACCAGACCTCCAGCTGAAGTGGGCATACAGAGAACTGTCAGGTGGTGCACTCTCTTTGGAAGAACGCTGAAAGACAGTACAAAATAGGGCTGCAATTCTAAAGGGGCTGCAGGAGCACAGGGAGATGGATGTATGTGTGGAGAGAGCAGTTAATAAAGCTTGAGATAACAAGGTGCAGAGCTGGA
>NW_025969108.1:14024-14882 GCF_021869965.1 Rhincodon typus
ACAGACATCTTTCCCTCCCCACCCTTATCTGCTTTCCGGAGGGACAACTCTCTCCGTGACTCCCTTGTCCGCTCCACACTCCCCTCCAGCTCCACCACACCCGGCACTTTTCCCTGCAACCGCAGGAAGTGCTACACCTGCCCCCATACCTCCTCCCTCACCCCCATCCCAGGCCCCAAGAAGACTTTCCACATCAAGCAGATGTTCACCTGCACATCTGCCAATGTGGTATACTGCATCCGCTGTACCCGGTGTGGCTTCCTCTACATCGGGTAAACCAAGCGGAGACTCGGGGACCGCTTTGCAGAACACCTATGCTTGGTTCGCAACAAACAACTGCACCTCCCAGTCGCGAACCATTTCAACTCCCCCTCCCATTCCTCAGACGACATGTCCATCCTGGGCCTCCTGCAGTGCCACAACGATGCCACCCGAAAGTTGCAGGAACAGCAACTCATATTCCGCTTGGGAGCCCTGCAGCCCAATGGTGTCAATGTGGATTTCACAAGCTTCAAAATCTCCCCTCCCCCCACCGCATCCCAAAACCAGTCCAGCTCGTCCCTGCCTCCCTAACCTGTTCTTCCTCCCACCTATCCCCTCCTCCCACCTCAAGCCACACCCCCATCTCCTACCTACTAACCTCATCCTGCCCCCTTGACCTGTCCGTCCTCCCTGGACTGACCTATCCCCTTCCTAACTCCCTACCTACACTCACCTTTACTGGCTCCATCCCCGCCTCTTCGACCTGTTTGTTTCCTCTCCACCTATCCTCTCCTCTATCCCTCTTCTATCCGCCTCCCACTCTCTCCCTATTTATTTCAAAACCCCCTTCCCCTCCCCCTTTTCTGATGAAGGGTC
>NW_025969108.1:15382-17272 GCF_021869965.1 Rhincodon typus
ACCCTTCATCTTTTCTGATGAAGGGTCTAGGCCCGAAACGTCAGCCTCTCTGCTCCTATGATGCTGCTTGGCCTGCAAGATTCTTAGGAGACTTGACAGGAGAGATGTGGAAATGTTAGTAATAGAGTCATAGAGTGATACAGCATGGAAACAGGCCCTTCAGCCCAAACTGGTCCATGCTGACCATGGTGCCCACTCAACTAGTTCCAATTGCACGCATTTGGTCCATGTCCCTCTTAAACCCTTCCCATCCATGTACCTATCCAAATGTTTTTAAATGTTGCTATTGTACCTGCCTCAACCACTTTCTCTGGCAGCCCATTCCACATACACACCACTCTCTGCGTGAAGAAGCTGCCCCTCAGGTCCTCCTTAAATCTTTCCCCTCTCACCTTAAACCTATACCCTCTAGTTTTCAGTTCCCCATCCCTGGAGGGGAAAAAGACCATATGCATTCATCTTATCCATGCCCTTCATGATTTTATACACCTCAATAAGGTCACCCCTCATTCCCCTACATTCCAAGGAATAAAGTCTTATCCTGGCCAACCTCTCCCTATAACTCAGGCCTACTAGCCCTGGTAACATCCTTGTAAATCTTCTTTGCACATTTCCCAGTTTAACTATGTGTTTCCTATAACAGGGTGACCAAAACTGTACACAGTACTCCAAGTGCGGCCTCACCAATGACTTGTACCACTGCAATATAATGTCCCAACTCCTTTACTCAATGCCTCCTTTGTTGTTTCCCCTTGTGGGAGAGTCTAGGACCAGAGAGAATAAGCTCAGAATGCGATGTTGTCCACTTAGGACAGAGATGAAAAGGGATTTCTTCTCTCAGAGGGAAGTGAATCTGTGGAATTCTTTACCACAGAGGCTTGTTGAGGCTGGGTCATTAAGGCTGTGTGAGAGAGATTTTTAATCAGTGAGGGAATGGAGGGCTATGAGGGAAAGGGTCACATGATAATCCCTGATTTCCATTGCTCCAGCAGACTTTCCTGATCCTGAATTCCTCAAATTCCCTCCTCAAACCTCTCTGCCTCCCTGCCCTCCGCTTTGTTCCTGTGCTGTACCATTCTATGAAACTCCCCTTATTAACCATGCCCATGTCTCCTTCATGTGCTAAACATGCTCTTGAAATGCAAGTTGTTGTTGCCTTTTCCAAGCTGTGCAACATCTGTCATGTCTGAACTTGAAGAAAATTTCCATTTGAGAATTGAATTACATCCAGCATTAATACGTTTACTCTTCGAGTGTCCTTCCACAGCACCTTCCAAACCCACAACCACTTCCATCTAGAAGGACAAGGGCAGCAGATACATGGGAACACCTCCCCCTGCAAGTTCCCCCCCAAGCCACTCACCATCCTGATTTGGAAATATATCGCCATTCCTTCAGTGTCGCTGGGTCAAAATCCTGGAATTCCCTCCCTAATGGCATTGTGGGTAACTTTGCCACAAACTCAGATGCAGAGGGATCTGGGCATCTTACTGCACAAATCGCAAACACTTAGTCTCCAGGTACAGCAAGTAACTAGGAAAACTCGTAGAGTTTTATTGTTTGTCGTGAGGGGCAGTGAATACAAAAATATGTTGCAGTTATGCAGGATATTGGTGAGACCACATCTGGAGTATTGTGTGCAGGACTGGTCATCGTGCTGACAGAGGGGTGTTAACATCTTGGAAGCAGTTCAAAGAAGGTTTACTTAGACTAATACCGGGAATGTAGGAGCAGTTTACTGCAGATGCTGGAATCTGTACTGAAAACAAAAGTTGCTGGAGATCATAGCAGGTTAGGCAGCATCCATGGAGAAAGAGTTAACTAACATTTCGAGTCTAGATGACTCTTCTTCAGAGCTGACATGAAGTGTGGAGGGGGCAGCATTTATGC
>NW_025969109.1:0-17270 GCF_021869965.1 Rhincodon typus
GCAGTTCAGACGAGGTTTGTCACACTTATACCTGTTATTTCTGTGTTTATAACCTGTATGTTACATCTGTTTTTCTCTATTTCTCTCTCTCCACAGGTGCTACCAGGCCTGCTAAGTTTCTCCAGCACTTTCTGTGTTTATAACCTATAATGTTAACTCTGTTTCTCTCTCTCTCTCTCTGCACAGATGCTGCCAGACTTGGTGAGTTTTTCCAGCACTTCTGATCTTCAGCAGCCCTCAGTTTTTGTGTCAATCAATACTGCGATTCAGATCATCGCAGTCCCAGTCCTTGTCAGCATTGATTGTCTGTCTACTTATTTTCAGAAATAATCTTTTTTTAATAACACTGAGTGGGAAAATGGGGTTTGTAATACTTTCAACAGACCAGTGATGGTCCAAAGGACAAAGGGGTTATTAATTCTGGTGAAAGGGGAATAGTGATATAAAACGGGTATGTATTGAGGTGACGGGAATGGAGAGGAACTGTGGCTTGGTGAGCTGTGGAATTTGCTTCGCTTTCGCTTTCTCCAGTGATTTCTGTTTTAGTCACAGATGTTGCTGGTTTAAAGGCTGACAGCCCTCACAATATATCATCGTCATGATGCTTGCAGGGGTCTATTCAGCCTGGGTGCTGGCTGTTGAACTCTGATAAAGCTCAGCTTGCAAAGACCTTGTAGGGCTGATGTGGGGTTTCCTTTTCAGGGGCAGAGGGGTGTCTGCTCAAAGTGGTGCCATCACTCATGCTGTTTACAGTAGCCCTCAGAGGGTGGAGATTGAATGGAACATTGAGTGGAAACTGCACCAAAACAGCAACACAGCTGTTCCCTCTGCTTCTACATTTCCCTTTTCTCTTTCAGAATCAAAGAAGAAACAGACTCAACTTCCTGGGAACCTGCCAGTGGGAAAATCAACACATTACAGGCGGTCAGTTCTGTCAGGATGGAAGGTTGGTGCACAGCTACATCAAGCAATCTGGAAAGCTCATAGGATGTTCTGGCTCATTGTGAGGGGAATTGAATGCAAAAGTCGGGAGGTTATGCTTCAGTTCTATAGGGGATTGGTGTTTTCGCATCTGCAGTACTATACAGTGTTGCTCAACTATCCTTATAGAAGGGTGTTAATGCGTTGGAAGCAGTTTAGAGAAGGTTTGTCACCCTAAGACCAGTTATTTCTGTGTTTATAACCTATAACATTAGCACTGTTTTTTCCCTCTCTCTGTCTCCATGGATGCTGCCAAATCTGCTGAGTTTCTCCAGAACTTTCTGTTTTTGTCAGATCTCCAGCATTCCCCACAGTTTTTGTGTTAATGAATATTGTGATTCAGATCATTACATTCCTGGTCCTGTGCCAGCACTGATTGGCTGAACAATTTATTTTTTTTAAAAAACCCTGCGATGTCAAAAACAGACGGTCAGTGGCGCAGTATGGATGCGCTGAACACTGGAAATATCAGTTCAACGCTTTGAGACGGTGTGTCCAAAAATTGTCTGCATGCAAATTGGCGATGCTGCAGTGTTCCTTTCTGAATCAGGAGTGTAAGCCTGAGGATTAGGGGAAAAAAAACAAAAACAGATGTGATGGAAGAGACGGAAACAGAGTTAATGTTACAGTTTATAAAGGCAAAAATCGCGAGAGAAACTCGGGCGGAAGAGAGAGAAAGAGAAACAAAGTTAACTTTTGAGGCCAGGGAACACTGAGAACCGAGAGGGGTGAGAAAAGTAGGGATTTTAATAGATTGGACAGAGGAGGGGTGAGTAGAACAGATCAATGATGGTGCAAGGACAAACGTGTTGTTAATTGTGGCGAAAGGGGACTCGACAAAACGGGGGCATATTAAGGTCGGGGGGATGCAGAGTAATTGTGTCTTGGTGGGCTGCGAAATTTACTTTGCTTTCACTTTCTCCAGTGATGCCTACTTCAGTCACAAATGTTGCTGGTTTAACGGCAGAAGGAGACGTGACAATATATCATTGTCATGACGGCTGCAGAGATCTATTCAACTCTGCTGAACTCTGCTGAAGCTCAGTTTGCAAACACCTTGCAGGGCTGATATGGGTTTCCTTCTCGGGGATCGGGGGTGGGGGAAAGGTGTTGAGAGTGTGTGTAAGTGTCATGAATTGGAGGAGGTTTCCTGTCTCGAAGATGGCGGTCAGACAGATGTTGGCTGCATTTTCTCTCCAATCTCACAAACAGCGAGGACTCCGGGCATGGGAACCGGCTGAGGGAGGCATTAACGCACTAATGCCAGTTTTGTGGTTCAAATTGGTACTAATTGATCACGTTTCTCAGTCCAGATTATGCTTGTTCTCTGACAGTTCAGGGTGGAGGAAGACGTGCATCCACACTGGGGATTGGAATTGGGATTTGTGTTTGCGTTCTGCGGGGGTAGAATCGTCCCACGTTTTATTCTGGTAGAACATCGAACAGTACAGCACAGAAACAGACCTTTCGGCCCACCATGTCTGTGCCGACCCATGATGCCATTCTAAACTATCAGTGTGAGGTTATTCATTTTGGACCAATGACAGATAGATTAGGGTGCTTTCTAGATGGAATGAAGTTAAATACAATGAATGTTCAAAGAGACTTTTGGAGTGGACTGGGTGCATAGATCGTTACAATGTCACAAACAGGTACAGAAAATAATCAAGAAAACTCATGGAATGAGACAAAGATAAAGGCAAAGAACAGGAACCCACCAAGACTGCACCAACACATGACGCCTTTCTAAACTGAAACCCCTTTGCCTCCAGGCTGTCCCTATCCCTCTATTCCCAGCCTGGTCATGTTTCCGTCAAGATGCCTGTTAAATGATGCTGTTGTATCTGCCTCCACCACCTCCTCTGGCAGTGCATTGCAGACACTTACCACCCTCTGTGTAAAAAAAAAAACTGCCTCTCACATCTCCTTCAAACTTTCCCCCTTTTACCTTAAACCTGTGTCTGTTAGTAATGAACATTAATTCCCTGGGAAGAAAAGTCTCTGACTATCCATTCTATCTGTGGTTGCTTCTCATCCTTCAACTTTCAAGTGAAAACAAATTGAGTTTGTCCAATCTCTCCTCATAGTTAATGCCCTCTGAACCAGGTACCATCCTGATAAATCGTTTCTGTACCTGCTTCACATCCTTCACATCCTCCTGGTAGCGTGGCTACCGGAACTGTCCACAATATTCCAACTGGGGACTGACTAATGTTCAATGCAGCTTGTCTTTATATCGAGAGGACTGGAGTACAAGGACACAGAAGTAATGCTGCAGTTGTACAAAACCCTGTTTAGACCCCACTTGGAGCAGATCTGGGCACCACACTTTAGGATGGATAGATTGGCCTTGGAGGGAGTACAATGTAGGTTTACAAGAATAATACCTGGACTGCAGGGGGTAAATTATAAGCAGAGTTTACACAAATGAGGCATGTTGTCTCCAAAATTTAGAAGGTTAAGGGTAATCTGATCTAACATATTGACAGGAAAAGACAAGGTGGATAAATATAAAGTATTTCCACTGTTCAGGGATTCTAGAAATGGGGAGGACATAGTCTGAGTTTTTAGGGCCAGACTGTTCAGGAGAGATATTAGGAAGCACTTCTACACACAAAGGGTGGGAGAGGTTTTGAACTCACTCCTACAAATGGCAGTGGATGCTGGATCAGTTTGTTAGTTTTCAGTCTGAGAGGGATCAATATTTGTTCAGCAGCGATATGAAGGGGATAGGGGCCAAAGGCAGGTATATGGAGCGAGGCCATTGATCAGCCATTGAATGGTGGAACAGGCTGGATGGGCTGAATGGCCTACTCCTGTACCTGTGTGTGGAACTAAATACTTGGAAGTGCTCAAAAAGTATGGAGAGAGCAGCCACCTTTTGCTGTTTCTAAACTTATTGTCTTCTGTTACAGGTTAATGCGAGAGAGAGAGAAGGCATCAGTGTAGAGGCACCAGGTCACACTGAATTGGACTGCTGTGCTACAAAACCACGTCAGAAATGTTGCAGATCTCTGTGCCTCTGATCCTCTGTAAGTTTGTGTTACAGGGGAACCTTGACCCTGATAAACCAGCGCTGTTCCCTGGTCACATGAGTTTAAATTCTGCAGTAGATAACCTCAATACTTCCTTCTCAGTTGCCAGAAAGCGTGGAAAAATTACTCTGGCTAAAATAAAAAACAAACTCGGCAGAAATCTGGACTGAAAAGAGTTGGGAGCCTGTATGATAGCATTTTTCGAGAGAGACACAGAGAGAGAGAGAAAACAATGAGCATTTCAGGTCACTGTCCTTTGATTCCACTTGGTGCAATATTATTCAATCTTCTTGCAAAAAGATGCAAGTTATGCACACATGTGCACTAAGATCTGAAAATGTTAATTCGTGGATGGATTAGTAGAATTTCATTATCTGCAAAGGGAAGAGCAATCTCCAACAGGCGAGATATTTCATTGAGCAGTGAGTGGAAATACCATCACTTTTCACCAGTATGAGGAGATTTACCAGGATAAAAACGAAAAGAACTGCAGATGCTGTAAATCAGGAACAAAAACAAAGTTGCTGGAAAAGCTCAGCAGGTGACCTGAAACGGTAATTCTGTTTTCTCCTTCACAGATGCCGCCAGGCCTGCTGAGCTTTTCCAGCAACTTTGAGATTTACCAGGATGTTGCCTTGGGGGCTGGAGAGTTTCAGTGATGGAGAGCGATTGGAAAGACTGGGGATGTTTTCCTTAGAACAGAGGAGATTGAGAAAGGGTGCCATGTTTGACATGTATAAAATGAAAAGGGGCATAGATAGAGTAAACAGAAGTAACTTCTCCCCAACGATGGAGGGATCAATGACCAGGACGGGGGCTTGGATTGAAGTTAAGGGGCAGGAGTTTTCGAGGGGATGTGATTAAAATCTTTTTTTGCTGAGAGGGTGGTGAGGAATCTGCAACTTGCTGCCTGTAAGATTGGGAGAAGCAGAAACCCGAATTACATTGAAGAAGTTTTGCGATGCCAAGGCTATGGGCCAAGTGCTGAGAAAATGGAATTAGAGAATAATGATGTAGTTGTTTTTGACTAGTACGGACTCGATGGGCTGATGGGCCTTTTTCAGTGTTGTAGAACTCTCTGGCTCTGAAATGAGATTTAAGATGATACAAGCTCTCTTGTGAAGTGATTTTAGATGCAGCGAGAAGAGCATAAGCATCTCAAAACTATTCTGAGATGAGCCCAATTGTAATTGTAGCTTCTTGTCTCTGAGCTGGAAGCCTCAGTGTGGAGGTCATTGGCGAGTCTTGGTTGACTTTGGGTGTTTCTAAGAATCTCGCCGAGGCAAGGAATGCGAAATGTTGTGAACTTGATTCCTTTTTCAATAATCTTCCCAAATGTACTTTATTGTTTAAAAATCTAGATATATGGAGTCCTTTGCTTATTTACGAAGAATGGCATGGTGAATGGGAACCTAAACAGAAAGAAAACAGGAGGGGAAAATGCAAGGACAAATAAAATACAGAAAGGTACAAAGCACAAGTTGAAGGGGGAATGAGACAAGGGCGAGAAACCAATGGGGCCACCATGCACTTCATGTCAATTCATATTTCTGCCTCCATTTCAATGAGACTGAACAGTCAACAGTTCCCACTGAGTTACGGACAGGGCATATGCTATTTCTCTGCTGCTTCTCCACACTCATTGCTTTGACATTGTCTTTACTTTGCCATTTCCAGGGCAGTGGCACAAATAATAACATTTGCATTTCAATTCCCTTTTGTTTTCCAGTGAATCTCGCTCTCTGTGGCAACACCCAAGGTAGGAGGGAACTGCAGATTTCTTGGATAACCGTTTGGATACTTGAAGTCTTGCTGTGCAATCTTTTAAGTGATCTTTTCCAAAACATGCATCAAATGGGACTTGATCCCAGTCTTTCAGGTCCAGAGTTAGAGATATTCTCTCAAAGATCAGGCACTGGAATCATTTTCAACTCTCCTCCTGTGCGGATACACCACCAGTTCCAATGAGGACCAATAACCATTTTCATTGACTTAGTCACATTGGACAGAGTACATTCGGTAGATCTGCACCAAAGTTTAACTCCACCGCAATACTTCAAATAAGTGTGAGACTGAAGACAGGTTGTTTGGAAAAAAAAACGAAGTCGTGATTATTTTGGAAGGAAGAACAGAAGAATAATGTATTGTTTAAATGGCGAGAAACTGCAGAAAGCTGCAAAGCAAAGGAACTTGTCACAGGGGAAGGGAATTGTGCATGAAACAGAGAAAGCTAGCACACAGGGGGAGGCATGTAATCAAGAAGGGCTAATGGAATGTTGGCTGTTATTTCAAGGGGGCTGGAGTATAAGAGTAGGGAAGTCTGATTGCAAATGTACAGGTGCTGGTGAGATTTTAACTGGAGCCTGTCAACAGTTTTGCTCCCCTTAAGGAATGATATCATTTCATTGGAGGCAACTCAGAGAGGATTCTTTTGAGCTGATCCTTCGTATGGAAGGATGGTCTCAGGAGAAAAGGCTAAACATGTTGGGACTCTAGTCACTGGAGTTTAGAAGAATAAGAGGTGGTATCATTGAAACCTATAGGGGCTTGGCAGTGTCAATGCCAGGAGGATGTTTCCCTCTCATGGGAGAGTCTGGGAGCAGAGGGCACAGTCTGAGAATAATGGGGCACCAATTGAAATCGAAGATAGAGCCATAGAGATATACAGCACAGAAACAGACCCTTCACTCAACCTTGGTCATGCTGACCATTTTTCCTAAATAAATCTGGTCCTATTTGCCAGCATTTGGCCCATATCCCTCCAAAACCCTTCCAATTCATGAACCCATCCACATGTCTTTATAATGCTGTAATTGTACCAACCTCCACGACTTCCTGTGGCAGCTCAGGCCAAACACACACCACCCTTCTGTGTAAAAATAAAATGCCCCTTAGGACCCCTCAAATAATGTCACTCTAAATTTAAACCTATGCCATATCATTTTGGACTTCCCCATCCCAGGGAAAAAATCTTGTCTATTACCTTATCGAAGCCCGTCATTATTTTATAAATCTCTATAAGGTCACCCCCTCAGCCTCCAACACTCCAGGAAAAGTAGCCCCAGTCTATTCAGCCTCTCACCATCGCTCAAAACCTCCAACCCTGGCAACATCCTTGTCGATCTTTTCTGAAAACTTTCAAGTTTCACAACATCCTTCCTATGGCAGGGAGACCAGAATTGCATGCAGTATTCTAACAGTGGCCTAACCAATGACCTGTACAACCGTAACGTGATCTTCCAACACTTATAAGCAATGTACTGATGAATAAAGGCAAGCATATCAAACGCCTTCTTCATTTTCCTATCTATCTGAAACTCCACTTTCAAGGAACTATGAACCTGCGCTCCGAGGTCTCTTTGTTCAGCAACAGTTCCTAGGACCTTACCATAAAGTGTATAAGTCCTGCCCTGCTTTGCCTTTCCAAAATGCAGCACACCATATTTATCTAAATTAAACTCCATCTGCCACTCCTTTTTGGCCTATTGGCCCATCTGATCAAGATCCATTTGTACTTTGAGGCAACCTCCTTCGCTGTCCACTACACCTCCAATTTTGGTGTCATCTGCAAACTTCCTAACCATCCAAATCATTTATATAAATGACAAAACGTAGTGGACCCAGGCACCGATACTTGTCAGACACAGCTGGCTACAGGCCTCCAATCTGAAAAGCAACCCTCCACCACCACCATCTGTCTTCTACCTTCGACCCAGTTCTGTTTCCAAGTAACGAGTTCTCCCTGTATTCCATGTGATTTCACATTGTTAACCAGTCCACCATAAGGAACCTCGTCAAACGCCTTACTGAAGTCCATATGGATCACGTACACCACTTTGCCCTCATCAATCCTCTTTCTTACTTCTTCAAAACTCAATCAGGTTGGTGAGACATGATTTCCTCTGCACAAAGCCATGTTGACTATCCCTAATCAGTCCTTGCCTTTTCAAATACATGGAAATCCTATCCCTTAGGATTCCCTCCAACAACTTGCCCAGCGTTGATGTCAGACTCACCAGTCTATATTGCCCTGTCTTTTCCTTACAACCTTTTTTAAATAGAGGCACCACGTTAGCCAACCTCCAGTCTTCCGACACCTCATCTGTGGATATTGATGATACAAATATCTCAGGAAGGGGCCCAGCAATCGCTTCCCTAGCTTCCCACAGAGTTCGAGGGTACACCTGATCTGGTCCTGGGTTTTGTCCACCTTTATGCATTTTAAGACGTCCAGCACCACCTCATCTGTAATATGGACATTTTTCAATATGTCGTTATTTATTTCCCCACGTTCTGTCTGTTCCATATCCTGCTCCACAGTAAAAACTGATACAAAATACTCATTTAGTATTTCCCCCATCCCCTGTGGTTCCACACGGTGGTGGCCTTGCTGATCTTTAAGGGGCCCTATTCTCTCCCTCGTTAACCCTTTGACCTGAATGTGCTTGTAGAATCCCTTTGGATTCTCCTTAATCCTATTTGTCAAAACCACCTGATGTCTCCTTTTTGCCCTCCTGATTTCCCTCTTAAGTATACAACTACTACCTTTATACTCCTTGGGATTCACTCGATCTCAGCTGTCTATAGCTGCCATATGTCTCCTTCTTTTTCATGAGCAGAGCCTCAATTTCTCTAGTCATCCAGCATTCCCTGCACCTACCAGCCTTGCCCTTCACCCTAACAGGAACATTCTGCTCTGGACTCTCATTATCTCATTTTTGAATGCTTCCCATTTTCCAGCCATCCCTTTACCCGCAAACATCTACCCCAGTCAGCTTTTGAAAGTTCTTGAATAATACCTTCCAAATTGGCCTTCCTCCAATTTAGAACTTTAACTTTTTTATCTGGTCTATCCTTTTCCATCGCCATCTCGAAACTAATAGAATTATAGTCACTGGCCACAAAGTGCTCCCCCGCTGACACCTCAGTCACCAACCCTGCCTTATTTCCCAAGAGGAGGTCAAGTTTTGCACCCTCTCCAGTAGGTGCATCCACATACTGAATCAGAAATTTTCTTGTACACACTTAACAAATGCGTCTCCATCTGACCCCTAATGCTATGGCAGTCCCAGTCTGTGTTTGCAAAGTCAAAATACCTGACCGGATCCACCCTCTTATTCTTACAGATAACTGAGATCTCCTTACAAGATTGTTTCTCAATATCCCACTGACTATTAGGGGGTCTATAGTCCAAACCCAATAAGGTGATCATCCCTTTCTTATTTCTCAGTTCCACTCAAATAACTTCCCTGGACATATTCCCAAATATATCCCCCCAACATACAGCCGCAATGTTATCCCTTGTCAAAAACACTACTCCCTCTCCTCTCTTGCTCCCTTTCCTATTCTGTCTGTAGCATCTATATCCTGGAACATGAAGCTGCCAGTCCTAGCCATTCCCGAGCCACATATCTGTAATTGCTATGCTATACCTGTACCATGTTCCCAACGATGCCCTCAGTTCATCTGCCTTACCTGTTCGGCCTCTTGCATTGCAATAAATGCAATTTAATTTATCAGTCCTACCTTGTTCTCTGTTTTATTCCTGCATGCCCTGACTGTTTGACTTGCTTCTTTTTCAGACAGATCTCTTTTGTCACTATCTCCCTGGGTCACGCCCACACCACTTCCAGTTTTAATCCTCCTGAGCATCTCTAGCAAACCTCCCCTTCAGTATATTAGTGCCTTACCAATTCAGGTGCAATCTGTGATTCTTATACAGGTCACTTCTACCCCAGAAGAGATTCTAAAAATGTGAATCCTTCTCCCCTGCACCAGCTCCTCAGCCGCACATTCATCCCATCTATCCTTGAATTCCAACCCTCACTAGCTTGCGGCATTGGGAGTAATCCAGATATTACCTCCTTTTAAAATTACTACCTAACATCCCATATTCTCTCCTCAGAATTTCATCCTTTTCACTTCCTATGACATTAATTCCAATGCATACAATGACCTCCTGCTAGTCCCTCTCCCCTTTGACAATATTCTGCACCCTCTCCAAGACATCCTTGACCCTGGCACCAGGGAGAC
Source organism: Rhincodon typus (assembly GCF_021869965.1). NCBI lineage: Eukaryota > Metazoa > Chordata > Chondrichthyes > Orectolobiformes > Rhincodontidae > Rhincodon > Rhincodon typus. The sequence continues at coordinate 10,050 of NW_025969109.1, forward strand.
AATGCACCAGTCTGATGTATCACTGTCAGCCACTAAGGACTTAAACCCCAAGATCACTCTGTACATCAGTGCTGTTCAGGGTCCTGCCATTAACTGTATACTTTTCCTGAACATTTGATCACCCAGAGTGCAGCACCTCACACTTGCCTGGATTAAACTCCACCTGCCATTTCTCCGCCCGTATCTGCAACTGATCTATATCATGCTGTATCCTTTGACAACCTTTTACACTATCCACAACTCCAATGATCTTTGCAACATCTGCAAACTTACCAATCCACCCATCCAAATTTTTATTTAAGTCATTTACATATGTCTCAAACAGCAGTATGTACCATTTCCAAACTGCACTGCAGAAATTCACCAAAGATCTTTAGACAGCACCTTCCATATCCACAGTCACTTCAATCCACAAAATACCCTTTCACAAATACCCTCTGTATTCTTGGCAAGCCAATTCTGAATCCACACAGCCAAGTCCCCATGGATCCCATGCATCTTAATCTTCTGGGTGAGCCTGCCATGAAAGACCTTGTCAAAAGCCTTAATAAAGACCATGTAAACAACATTTACTGCTCGACTCGCATCGATCACCTTCATCACCTCCTCCAAAAATTCAATCAAGTTCGTAGGACATGACCTCTCCTGCACAAAGCCACGCTAATTGTCCCTAATTGGGCCATGCTCTTCCAAATGTGTGTCAATCCTATCCCTAAGAATTCTCTCTCATAGCTTCCCAGCCACTGATGTGAGACTCAGTGGTCTGTAGTTTCCTGCATTAACCTTATTTCCCTCCTTGAACAGACGAATAACTTCAGCTCCTCGCCAGTTCTCCAGGCTGTCTCCACTGGCGAGCAAGGATTCTTTCTTGCCTCTCTCAAAAACCTGGGGTAGATACCATCAGGCCCTGGGGATTTATTCACGTTAATGTTCTTCAAGAGATCTAACTTGTTTCTTCATCTCAAAATGCCCCAACATATGCTAATGCTCCACACAAAACTCATTATCCTCCAAGTCATTTTTCTGGGTGAATACCTATACAAGGTATTCATCTCACCCACATTCTCTGTCTCCAAGCACAAGTTCCCTCTTTTAGCTTTTGAGTGGTCTTACCTTCTCCCTGGTTACCCTCTTAGCTTTAATGCATCTACACAATGCCTTGGGATTCTCTTTAATCCTACTTGCCAAGGTCATTTCGTGGCCCCTTCTTGCTCCCCTAATTCCCTGCTTGAGGACTTTCCTGCTTTCCTTATATTCCTCACAGGCCCTGTAAAATTTTAGCTTCCTAAACCTTACATATGCTTCTTTTTTTTTCCCTTTTCACTAAATTCACAAACCTCTCTCATTATCCAAGGGTCCCTTACCTTGCCGTCATTATCCTTCCTCCTTACTGCCATTCTTCAGCTCTCCCCAGAAGGTCTTTAAACATTTCTACCTATCAAATGTGGACTTGCCTGATAACAGCTCCTTCCAATTAACACTCCCTCGCACTTGCCTAATACTGGCGTAATTTGCCCTCCCCCAATTTATTAACTTCCCGCAAGGTCCTGATTTATCCTTGTTCACAGCTATCTTAAAACATAAGCACCTGTGATCACTGTTTCCAAAAGAATCTCCGACTGAATAGTCAATACAAGATCCAATATGGACCCTCTTCTCGTGCAATGTTAGACCTTGAGATATTGGAGCAGAAGTTAGGCCATTCGGCCCATTGAAACTGCTCCACTATTCAATTATGGCTGATAAGTTTCTCAACCCCCTTCTCCTGCATTCTGTACATAACCTTAGATCCCCTTGACAATCAAGAATCTATCTATCTCTGTCTTAAATATATTCAATGACCCGGCCTCCACAGCCTTCTGTGGCAATGAATTCCATAGATTCATCACTCTCTGGTTGAAGAAATTTCTCCTCATTCTTTACTCTAAGGCTGTGCCCTCAGGTTCTAGTCTGTCCTGCCAATGGAAACATATTTCCAACGTCCACTCTATCCAGGCCTTTCAGTATTTTCTAAGTTTCAATTTGGTACCCCATTATCCTTCAAAACTCCATTGAGTAAATACTTAGAATCCTCAAACATTCCTTATATGTTAAGCCTTTCATTCCTGTGATCATTCTCGTGAACCTTCTCCGGACCCACTTCAAGGCCAGTGTATCTTTCCTGACGTATGGGGCCCAAAATTGCTCACAATATTCTAAATGTGGACTGACAAGAGCCTTATACCGCCTCAAAATTACATCCCTGCTTTTATATTCTAGTCCTCTCAAAATAAATGCCAACATTGCATTTGCCTTCCTAACTACCAACTCAACCTGCAAGTTTACCTGAGGAAAATCTGGACTAGGATTCCCAAGTCCCTTTGCACTTCAGATTTCTGAATTTTCTCCCAATCTAGAAAATAGTCTACGCTTTTATTCTTCCTACCAAAGTGTATGACCTCATACTTGCCCAGGTTGTATTTCATCTGCCACTTCTTTGCCCACTGTCCTAATCTGTCTAAATCCTTTTGCAGCCTCCCCACCTCCTCAATACTACCTGTCCCTCCACCTATCTTTATATCATCACTGAACTTAGCTGGAATGCCCTCAGTTCCATCATTGAGATCATTGATTTATAAAGTGAAGAGTTGTGGTCCCAACACTGACCCTTGTAGAACTTCACTTGTCACTGGCTACCGTCCAAGAAGGACCCTTTTATCCCCATTCTCTCCTTCCTGCCAGACAGCCAATGTTCTATTCATGCTCGTACCTTGCCTCCAACACCATAGGCCCTTATCTTACTCAGCAACTTCTTGTGCAGCACCTTGTCAAAGGCCTTCTGCCAGTCCAGATAGGTAACATCCATTGGCTCTCCTTGGTCTCACCTGCCTGTTACCTCCACAAAAATTTTTAACAGATTTGTCAGGCAGCCATGCTGACTGTGCCCTATTTTACAATGCACTTCCAAGCCTTCAGAAATTTCATTCTTCACAATGGACTCAAAATCTTACCAATGACCGAGGACAGACTAATCAGCCTGTAATTTCCCATCTTTTTCCTTACTCCCTTCTTAAACTGGGGTTATATTGGCGATTTTCCAGTCCTCTGGCTCCCTCCCTGTCTCCAGTGATTCCTGAAAGATCACCACTAACACTTCCACTATCTCTTCAGCTATCTCCTTCAGAATTCTGGGTTGTAGTCCATCTGGTCCAGGTGATTTATCCACCTTCAGTCCTTTCAATTTTTCTAGCACCTTCTCCTTGGTAATGGACACCACACTCACTTCTGCATCCCACCTCCCCACGACTCTCTTGAATCTTTGGATGTTACTCGTGACTTGCATATTGAAGACTGATGCAAAGTATTTATTCAGCTCTTGAGCCATTTCTTTGTTCCCCATTACTACTTCTCCACCGTCATTTTCCAGCAGACCAAAGCCCAATTTTGCCTCTCTTTTGCCATTTGTATGTTGAAAGAAACTCTTGCAATCTTCCTTCATAGTACTGTTCTCCCTCCTTATTTCTTTTATTGGTTGTAACTGGGTACAAAACACTTAGGTACAAAGAAATAAAAGAAACAAAGTTTAATAAGTTAACAATTACAGACCTTCATAGAATAAGTAGGAAAATAAAGAAATAAGGTAATAGTTAACATTGAAGTATTTCTTCATATAAAGTAGAAAAATAAAGGAATCAAGTGAAAAGTTCAGCAGTTTTTAACGAGTGCTGGCTGGGCCCCCAGTCTCCTCTGCACAGCTCGCTCTCTGTAGGACCTCAGCTGCCTATCCTCATGGCTGACGCTGCAAATGTCCAGGAACCCGCCTCATTGCTTGTTCTTCCCACATCGGACTGTGATACCATCACAGCCACTGCTGCTGCCTCTGATCTCCTGCTGCCCCTGGAACATGCCCAGGCAGTAGCTGCTTGCATTTCTGCTCACTGAGTAGGCATTGGGCCCTGCTCTTTCCACGAGCTACCTTGGACATTGGGTTTGATAGATTGCTACGGGCTGCTGAATGCCTCCCATCCCGGGCTGGGAAGCCACCACACTGGGCTGAGAGGAAGCCTCGCTGTGTCTGCGCTGAGGCCGGGAGAAGAAAATAGAAAAGAAACACAAAGAGAGAAAAGGGAAAAATGAAAAAAAGAGAATGAAATGGACAGAGTGGATGGGCTCTGGCTGAAATGTTCTGCTCTGTCGCCATCTTGAAGTGGTTTCGGAAAAGAAGGAGAGACTTTAAAATTGTAATGTGGGACTGACAAAGGATGAATTGTTTCTTGGTACAAAAATGGAAAGTATTTCACTGACACATGTTTTATTGATTATGAAATATTTGTGATCAGTGAAACTGGTGGGTATTATCACTGTGTGGTATATAGCCCATGGCAAAAAAAAAACTGAAATTGTTGAAGATATCGTCACTGGTAAGTGAACTTTGACTCTCATTTACATAGAAAGCTACATGGAAGTGGAGTGCATAGTATTCAAAGAACGAAGAACAGGACAGCACAGGAACAGGCCCTTCAGCCCAAAAAGACTGTGCCAACACATGATGCCTTTCTACACGAAACCCTTTTGCCTCTAAGCTGTCCATATCCCTCTATTCCTTGCCTGGTCATGTATCTGTGAAGATGCATCTTAAACGCTGCTGTTGTATCTACCTCCACCACCTCCTCTGGCAGTGCACTCCAGGCACTTACCAACCTTTGTGTAAAAAGAACTTGCCTTTCACATCTCCTTTAAACTTTTCCCCCTTTTACCTTAAACTTACATCCCTTGCAGAATCAAAAGGCTGCATGACCTCATTCTGATCCTATATCTTATGGACTTTCAATACAATTTTGGTCCCCTGACCTGAGGAGGAGCCATAAGACCATAAGAAATAGGAACAGTATTATACCATTTGGCCATCGATCCCTCTCCACCTTTCAATGCGATAAGCCCACATGACCTAATTCTGATCCTACATCTTTTAGTCTTGAGGTCTTATCTCATTGAAAGGTGGAGGGGACTCAGCGGTCAAATGGCATCCTCTCGTTCCTGTTTCTTGTGGTCTGAGAATGATAAAATCCCTACAGTAGGGAAGCAGACCATTGAGTCCATCAAGTCCACATTGACCCTCTGAAGAGCATCCACCAAGGCCCATCCCATCCCAAGAACGTTGTATTTCCTATGGCTAATCCACCTTAGCCTGTATATCCCTGGACACACTATGGGCAATTTACCATGGCCAATCTACCTAACTTGCACATCTTTGGACTTTCTCTTTTCTCATTTTTCCCTTTTCTCTCTTTGTGTTTCTTTTCTTTTTTCTTTGGACTGTGGGAGAAAACTGTAGCACCTAAAGGAAACTCTCACACAAAGGGAGAATGTGCAATCTCCACACAGTCACCCAACAGTGGAATCGAACCCAGGACGCTGGCGCTATGCGGCAGCAGTGCTAACCACTGAGGCTCCGTGATGCCCTGTCTTATGGATCCTCCTCAGGTCAGGAGAGCAAATCTATATTCAACACTCCAGCTAAGTTGCAAACAAATTGACAGTAGTTGTCCGGACTGGATTGTATAAAATGTTGGGGATAGGTTGGCGGGACTGATGCTTGAAAATCCATTTTGGAAACAATGTGAATACGAATGTTGTAGGAGCAGTTCCCAGTGTAATGAAAGCTGTAATGATGTGAATTTGCTTTCAATCTTAGCTGGACGTGTGGCTTTCTATCTTGTCCCAGTTTCACCTTTGGAAAGAGAGACACTGGGACTGAAATGTCAGGACCAATACTATTATTGGTGGACAAAGAAGGACTTTTTTACCTTTTATAGAAATGGAAAGAAGATCCATTCAATGAAGTCAACAACAGATGAATCTTCATATCACATTAAAGTAAACAGCACCAATGACAGTGGACGGTACAGTTGCAAAATTGATGGGTCAGAATCACAATCTCTTCACGTTCAAGTTCAAAGTACGTACCTGATGTTACATTCTGTGGTAGACAATGTGCATATATCCCTTGATTTTTGATTTCAACACTGGAGGTATTCTAAATCACATAGTACAGCAGAATCACTTTCGCCCATCATGTCTGTACTGCTAAAGTGACACTAGTTCTTTTTTTCCCCAGCACTAGACCTCCACAGCCTTGAATGTTATGACACTTGAAGTGCTCATCCAAGTTCCTTTTAAATGTTTGGAAGTTTCCCACCTCAACTACCCTCCCAGGCAGTGCATTCCAAACTCCACGAACGTCTGGGTAAAACAATCCTCAAATTCCCCTCTAAACCTCCTGTCTTACATTTTAAAATGATATCCTGCCTTGTTATTGACCCTTTGAATAAGGGGAAAACCTGCTTCTTATTCCCTCTGTTTACGCCCCTCATCATCTTACACACCCCGATCAGGTCCCCCCTCAGCCTTCTCTTCTCCAAAGAAAAGAACCCAAGCTTACCCAGCCTCTCTTCATCGCCGAAATGCTCCGTCCCAGGCAACATACTGGGGAATCTCATCTGCAGCCCTTCCAGTGATATCACATCCTTTCTGCAGTGATCCCGACGGCCACACAGTGCTCCAGCTGTGGCCTGTCCAAAGTCCTATTCAGTTCCAACATCACCTCCCCACTTTTATAATCCATGCCTTGACTGACAAAGGCAAATGTCCCATATGCCTTCTTACTGGCCCTGTTAACGTCTCCTGCCTTTCATGGTTTATGAGCAATGGGAAAGGTAGTCGGGTCACCAAGGTCCCACTGTCTCATTAGTGAGAGAGGGGAATGGGAGGTGGTTTAACCTGAGGGTCACCACACCTCAGGCAAGGAGAGAGGTTGAGAAGGAGATTCCATCGTGGTCACTCCAGCCAGTGTGGGAATTGAACCCCACACTCTTGGAATCATTGTGAATCACAGACCAGCTAACCAGCCAACTGAGCTCGCCAACACACAGCAATGGAATCTTCTCTCATCCTTCTAAACTCTGACCAACTTGCTCAATCTCCCCTCAGTTGACAAGCCTTAGTCTCTCTGGAATCTGAGAAAGTTGCAATCTGTAGATGTGATCCATGTCAATGGTTGTGATACATCATCACTGAATAGAGTCATACAATCACACAGCACGGAAACCTGCCCTTTGTCCTAACTCACCCATGCTGATCAGGTTTCCCAAAGTGAACTCCTCTCATTTGCCTGTGTTTGGCCCATATCCCTCTGAACGTTTCCAATCATTTATCCATCCAAATGTCTTTTAAATGTTGTAA
>NW_025969110.1:0-17264 GCF_021869965.1 Rhincodon typus
GTTAACGTTTCGGGTCAGTTCTGAGGAAGGGTCACCGGACCCGAAACGTTAACTCTGTTTCTTCCTTCACAGATGCTGCCAGACCTGCTGAGCTTTTCCAGCAACTTCTGTTTTGTTTCCTGGTTTACAGCATCCGCAGTTCTTGCGTTTTTTTATTTAGTATTTGCCTCTCAATCTGGTTTAAAAAAAGCTCCCCGTGCTGTGCAAGGTCTAACTCACGGACAGCAACTGGACAAGGAAAAAATAGATTTTACAAACCACCGAGAACGAGCCCGCCACCAGCTAGGCGTTAAAGTGTAGCACCAGCATGTGCAAACCCAACGTTATCGTGTCCGCCATTTCAACAGGAACATAAACATTGCACAAATGCCCTAAAACTGGACTGTAATTTCTCAGCTCATATTGAGGTTAACGTGCAATATTGGGCTCATCCCTTTCAAAACCTCACAGAAAACATACAGGTGTCAGACACCGGTCCATGCCGCAGCAGTTTCCCGTCCAAGTCAGATCTTGGTTCGCTAAAGTCTCCCTCCAGAGACTCCCGTACAAGTATCTAGGCTAATGCTCCTCTCCGGTACTGGACGGGTAAAATGGTGTCTCAAGTGGATGTAAAGGATTCCATTGAATTATTCTTTGGGAGAAATTGTGTAGGTTATTCCTTTGACACTGGCCAATATCAATCAACATCCTGAAACAACTTAGATGCTAGCCGTGGCTCAAATTGGGAGCATTCTCACCTGGAGTCAGAATGAGGAGGGTCAAAAAAATTACACACCAGACGCTCCAATGTAAAAATCCAGGCTGACACTTCAATGCAGTCCAGAGGGATTGCTGCACTGTTGCAGGTATCCTATTTCAGAGCAGATGAGGCCACACCTGCCCTCCTAGGTGCACACTGAAGATCCACAGCAGTGTTTGGAAGAGGAACCCAAGTGATACTTCTGGTGTCCTGACCAACATTTAACAGCATCACAAAAGCAGTTTGTCTAGTCACTATCACAGAATTGTTGGGGAGAATTTGACATGCTCAACTCCACTGCCACGTTTCTGATGTTGTAGCAGTGACTGAAGTTCGAAAGTGCCTCACTGGCTGGAGAAAGCATTGAAACAACTAATGGTCACACAAGTCATGAAATGAATAGTGCACTGTACAACTCTGAACTCGAGAAAAAGCAACAGAAAGAAAAGTGGGTCTGTTACATGCATAATCCTGTGGAGGGCAGTCCAGGAATGACTACTTCTGCAACTAACTCACCTATCAAGTTAATTTATGAATTGACCACGTCAAAGCAGTTCTGTTTTAATGAGATCTTGCAATGAGTAAACTGAAACCACTTATGTCCTGTCTCCTGCCTTTTTTCTTAATCTCTGCTTCTCTATCCACAGTGTTGCGGTCTTGGCTCTCAGGTTTCATTGAGTCACTTCGCAAACTGCATCTGTTGCTGCTCCTAACAAGTGAGCCGCTTCAAACGACCAACAAAAATTAACTGCGCTTCATAAACGAGGAGCAGCTGAGCCAGTGACTTCCCTTTTTCGTATTCTGTAGATTCAAAACTAATTTTCCAACTATTCAAATGAATACATTAGCATCCATTTCACTGAGGGGCATTACCTTCGTGTTCAAGGAACTTACAAAGCACCTGCCTCAAACCACAAGAACAGCACATGTTGGTCTGACCGTCCAAGGGATGAGCTGCAGCTTCCTTGATTCAGACCCAGGCACTCATTCAGGCACACCCCTTCTCGTCCTCTCACTCTCACTCATGCACACTCCCTCCCGCGCTCTCACTCAGACACAGACACAAACCCCCTCCCGATCTCTCACTCAAACATAGGCTAAAAACAAAATCAAACTTCATTCACAAACATAACTGTCGGCTTATAAGAATTAACTGGATACATTTTGTTACCAGAATCTTACAAATCTAACGCAAAAGGTGAAGGACACTTTGTACCACTACACCTATTCTTGCAAGTGAACTCTAGCTTTCCACAGGTCAGAGTACAGTTAATGCTATTACCAAGACCAAATGGTGAAAAAAAAAACTGTTAAGGCCAGGCAGATCAGGGAAGGAAGCCTGGTGGTGCAGACTTTTCTCGCAGTCAATATTGCATGCACCGCAGAGAGACAGACACTAGCTCTCGGATGCTGGAGATCTCCCACAGGTGGCTTAGGCAGGATCAAACAACAGCAGCAACATCTGCTGCAAAATGTATTTTAAGAAGTATTTCACTTTCCACCACCCATGTTACAAACCTATTCTTACTCAGCTGGTCACAGAAGTGACTGTGGATCTGCTCACTGACATGAAGCTTGCTTCAAGATTCCAATGTGGTAATATCAAGGTGTGCACCACAAAAGGAAATACCGTTATCCCCTGTTCAAGTAAAGTTACTTGATTCAAGCTTCAAGCAGTAAACATTTGCTTTGCTGTTACTTGCACTGTTAAAATCAAATTGTTGCCTAATTTCCATTAAGCACAATTAATTTAAATTCACAGTTTAAACTATAACTGTTTTTAAAGATTTGTATGATTTGTAATTCCCTCGCCATTCTTCCCAACAACTCTAACAGCGCAAAGAAAAGCACAATATTTGTTCTTTTTTGTTTCTAGAGGGAGCGGAGGAACACATTCAGAGGGTCGCTAGTGTTTGGAATTTTCTTCCTCAGAGAACAGAAGGAGCTGAATCATTGAGTAGATTCAAAATGGAGTCAGAAAGATTTGATGATGGGCAGACAGAAACGTGGAGTGAAAGTCTTACTTGACTGGTGGGGAAGACTTGAGGGGCCACACAGCCCATTTCTCATGTTCATTCGATATCCATCGTGTTCATCCTCCTAGACATAAAATCTAACAATCCAAACGAGCACTAAATCAAGAAATCCAGTCACATTCCAACCACTAGTTATTGAGAGTCACAGCGATACTAGCACAGACCCTTCACTCTGGTCAAAAATAACCACCTAACTTTACTAATCCCATTTGTCCAGCATTTGCCCATAGCCTTGTATACTCTGGCATCGCAATTTATCGTATTTTTAACACCATTTTTGTGAAACAAGTCTACATTTCAAATACAGGTTGGAACATATCAAAGCTTAGATTTGTCACAAGTCATTGTTTTCTGATGGCACATTTCAAAGCCACGTGGCTACACGGTCTAGACTTGAATTTGGATTAAGATGGGGAGAAAGCACTTACATGTCCCACAGCCTTCTGTCACGTATCACGCTCTGGTCACGGGAGGATATGTCAGAAGTGTGAGGGGAGCACCTATCAATTTCTCTCAATCCCTGCTCTCCGTCTCCTCTCCAACTTGTCCCACCCAGCACCCGGCTACGAGGTTTGTCCAGGGTCATTGTTAATCCAACTTCAGGATGAGATACGAGCTTTGGGAACTGACTGAAATCGAAGTCCAGCTCTCCGACACTAGGTTGGTTAAACACAACAGGCTGCAAATCGCATTGTGTACACAACCCGGTGGACAATAGCATTTTTTTTTTACAACCAGCAAAAAGCAGTAAATAAACAGCTCTGCATGCGGGCATAGTGAAATTTTGTTGGATTTCTCCTTTGCCACATACCAAGGGAAATGGCGGGAGATTATGTGCAAGTCTGCACTCAACTGTTTGCTGGAATACACGTGGGAGTGGCCTAGCAACGCCTCTCTGCTCTTCTGTGCTTGGCAAATAAGTGCTGAGCTTCCATTTGTCATTTTGTGTCTCAGACAGAGAGTAGGAGATGAGAGATCATGTGGGTCCAAGTCTTATCACGCCACAAAACTCCACGTCAATCCTCCAAACTCTGATTAACAGGGATGCTTTCATTTTTTTAACCTTTGTCTCCTTTATAAAATTAAAGTTGCAAATTCAACTCTTCATGAATGGATTCAACTCCAAGTTTTTTGAAAACACAAAATCATTCTGGCACCTATAGACAGCAGCATCAGGCATGGCGACATGGAGATTAACCTTCTTATCAGCGCAGACACGAGTTAATACAAACATATAGACATCTGTACTAAAAATAGCACAAAATGGGAACTGAATCCATCACTGCAAAATTAAATTCTCAGAATCACTCCATTTGATTAGTCTCCTCACTTGGTACAACTCATACCATAATGCGTCACCTGTCTGAAGATTTTATTTGTGTTCAATGGCATTAATTTCTTTTTAAAAAAACGGAGTGTAAGAAACCTCTAAGATAGGCTGATTAATTAAAAAAAGTGTACAAAAGGACATTAATTTCTCTAACTGCAAAGCCTAGCATGTCAGAAGCAGCTATAGGGAGATTTCTAGGAAACATTTTACTGAAAACCCCTCCACTGCAGTGATTTATATTTTTAAACCAAGAGAACAAATGCCAACCTTACACGCGGTCAATGGGTAGTAGCTATGCACTTCAGTCTATTACTCAAGGGCAGTCAATGGGAGTAAAACGGCGCCAGATCAAAAGGAAGTCAACTGCTCTGTCAGTTCCACTTTCACATTTCTCCCAAGCAATAAACTGGTGGTGACAAAAAAAAATGTTAGCGCAACTGAACTACAGCAACTCCTTCCTAATTTGCTGTCGTTTGAAGTTCAGCCATTTGTTTTTGGCTGAAGCCAGTGCGGTTAAATCAGCACTTAAATTGTGTTCAAAAAGAAGTGCCCACTGAGGTTTGTGTGCACATCAAAAAAAACACACACACACCATTCATCGTTTTTATTAGGCTCTGACAGCTTGCAATATCAATCATTCTAAAGGAGGATTTAAATTTACAAGGTACCCAAGCTACTCCTCGTCCCCAATCTCATTCTTAATAAATTCAAGCTTGAAAAACTTGCAGCCCCCCCGCTCACTGAAAAATTCATATTCAATACCCGTTTTAGTCAGAAAGACCAAAAATCTGATTTCCCAAATTTGCATGACATTCCGTGCCTTGTGTCTATTTCAGGCCGCAGAAGTAAAGCATTCAAAAAGAAAAAAGGAGAGTTGCAAAAGCCTCCAGTAAACTCATCAACTCTGTCATCAACACCACAGCAGAGCATGGCTAGCTCAGACAAACACAGACTTAGAGCTGGCACCCATTTGGAGAGCTGGGCTGTGGCTGCAAGATAAGCAGAATTAAAACAAACCTCACTGTAATATGATCATGCAAAACTTGCGATGCATCACTTGCTTAACACTTTTTTTTTAAGAAGAACGCGTCAAAAAAAAACTCTATAACATAAGGTGCCAAAGACAGACTGCGAAAAACAAACACTATCACGCTGGCTCACTTACCTGACTGTTTCCAGTGTTCAGCTTCATCGTTCCATTGAGCAGTTTAATTCACAAGGAACACGAGTGTCAGGGAGTTTGGCTGTTCTGATGCTTCTGAGATCCTGCTCTTATGAATGAAAGAACTATGACTCATCCTTTTCGGCCCTCAAGTAACTGCATGACAAACCCGAAGCTTACACATATTCCCTGAGCTCTTTGTTCACTGAATGGTTAGAAAAACTCAAGTTGATTTGATGCACATATACACACACACATATATATATATCTAAGTCCATCCTTCTATTAGAGCATCCTGACAATATGGTGAGTAACCAGAGTCCAAGATGAAACTAAAATGAAATGACTGTAGTACAGCCGATGATTCACAACCACACTGTTCATTGCACAATCTCACTGCCTCGTGGTTGAAACAAACCTTGCCAAAGTGCTGGAAAGAGAAACAACCAGTTTGCTCAATTTAATCAGAGGGATAACTGAGCAGCTACCAGCAGAAGGGATTCCCTTTTAAACATGAGGAGGGAAAAACACCAAGATTTGCAAACCCACTGACAGGGAAATTAACATGACTGTCCCATGATTTGCTGTCAAATGGTAGATTCTACGCTGAAATCAGCAAGGCTGATAAGCAAGCAAAAAGCATTACAGCATCTCCACCTTAAGTACAAGGCGGCGGACAATTTCCAAAGATTCCGAGTCAACTAACTCTCCTTATGACCCGGAGATTACCTGTACAACTAATGCAGCAAGACACTGTATTGCTGAAGCCTCTAAAGCTCACTGCCTGAACTTTGCTCATTCTTCAAAGGCTCAGACGACATACAGCTCATCAACTCTACTGATTAACTACAGCACGTCAAGTCCATCGCTTCCTCCTCTTCATATATGAGATATTAAAAGCCAAAGGTTTGCTTTCAAAAACTGGTTACAGTTGTGAAGTGCATTCATGTGCCTTGAGCTGTCTCCTCTCCTCCCCCGAGGGGGTAACTTACACTTGGGCACTGTCCAATACGGCCTGCAATACTCTGGCACCTTGCTACCGAGACCCGCTCCTTGTATGCAAACGTGTGCACAACATGCTATTTCAGCTACAGCTGCCACAGTTGAGAGTGATCTCACTGTTGTCCAAACCTTGTGTGTTCCAGCTGGATAGAGGCAATGCAATCAGCTCCATTCGTTCATTCTAGATCCAGGTGGTAGGATATTTTGTGACTGTGCCTGCTCCCACCATCCAACTCAGCCAACACTAGAAATGCAAATTGGTATCTTTCTGGTTTATGAGCCTTATTTCCACAGAGAGGGGTAGCTTTCCCAACAAGGTCACTGTGGGAGCATTTTCAGCTTTTAGCAGCTTGGCTCTCTTAGCAAAGTACTGAGGGAGCTGCTCCTCTATTGAGCAGAATTTACTGAGCTTCACCTTCTGAAGCTCCCGACTTAATACCCATGCCACATAGACCTTGACAACATCAACTCACCAAGGCTCTTCAACAGCACCTTCCAAAGCCCTGAACCCTACCACCAGAGAAGGACGAGGGCAGTTGATGCGCGGAAACACCATCATCTGCAGGTGCTGACTCAACCTTATTACGGTTCTTTCAGTGGCACTGGGTCAAAAGTCCTCCAACTGCCTCCCCAAGAGTGCTGTGGGTGTATGAATATCCCAAAGACAACAGTGCAACACCAGCTTTCTCAGGGCATTTAGGGACAGGCAATAAATACTGGTGCAGACAGCGATGCCCACATTCAATACACTAACAATATTTTCCATTCTATTTTATGTATTAAAACTGCAATGAGCAGAATCACTTGCAACTGATTGCACATTTTATTTGAATGAATTAATAGGCAGTGGAACCAGTTGATGCTCCTTTCATCCTGAAAGCTGGGTTTAAACCCAGAGACTGAAGGATTCAAAGGCTCCTTTCTGCACAAGTAAGTGTCCCTTGAGGAATGGCACTGAACAGCCACAAAACTCTGCCTCATGAATAAGAAAGCCACAACATAACAGTTAGCACCAACTGATTACTGGTTCTCCACAATGGGTGGTGTGGGAAGTGAAATTCACACTGGCTCAACCATGGGTGTTGTCCTTAAACCGGTTATTAAAGCTCACCGGTATATCACAAAATAGGAGTTGGTTGAAGTTGTTATTGTGCTTAAAATAAAATAAAAAGTGTCACAAAACTCAGTGAACCTTCAACACACCCTGCCCAGAATAGAATGCTTACTAAGTAAAATATACAACACTCAAAATAATCAAATCTCAGATGCACTATTTTTGTCTGAAAATTGCAACAGGATGCTCACTGTGAGATAGGAGTAGATTGTTACCTGTTTCTGACGAAGGGTCACTGGACTCAAAACGTTAACTCTGTTTCGCCCTCCACAGATGCTCTTAGACCCGCGGAGCTTCTCCAGTATTCTGTTTTAATTTCACCCATTTTTTGCAGTGTTCTCCAGCCTTCAGTGTCTCTACTGTCTGAACATACCACTAGCTCAATTCAATGGGCTTGCATCCATTTCTGGAGTAGTCTTTTACAGTGAGCAGAAAAATCAGGGGTTTGAAGTGGGCTAAGCGCTCGTGTTTGCAGTATCACAACAAATCGGTCCCCAATTCTGGGCAGAAACAAATTGCATTCTTTAAAACTCATCTGAAACGTGAAACTAAGAGGCATAAGGAATCTCACCTGCTCTTCAGCCATAAAGACGACTTTGCTGTTTTCACGGTCATGATTTCACACGTGTTCTCCTGCCCAAACTTCCTTCCTCATTTGACTTTTAGGATGCTCATAGTTTATCATAATTTAAACTAATTTCTGCACTGCTCCATTTATCTTTGCAACTCCTGCCTTTGACATAATCCAGTCACTCCAAGTTGGAACTGTGCCTTATCAGATTGCACTTCAATAACTTCCACTGCTGTTTGAGCTGATGTTTTCTTCATAAGCCTGCTATGCAGGCTGGGCTCCTCTTCACTCCATAGAATGAGGAGATAATTTGAGATAATGTCTTTTTGTCATCTGCTCCAATCACCAACCTGCCCACCGCCATTTTCAAACTGAGTAGGTCTTGGACACTATTTCCCCAAGCGTTCCCTTATCTACAGATCTCCTCATTATCCAGAAACTGATCAGGTCACACAATCCCTCTTGATGGAGTACAACATATTGAGTCCCATGGCATTCTGGATACTAGATAAATACTACCTTCCAGTTTTGACCATAAACGTTTGTTACGTCACAGTCAAGTTAGAGTAAAAATTCACCACAATTCCAAGTAACAACTAGTGCAAAGCTTCAGAAGTGCCTAGAAATGACATTGCCATTTCTGTGCCACCACTTGGTTGCCTTCTCCCCCCACAATTTGTTCATCAGATGGCAACATCACTAACCACATCAGCATTTACTGCCGAGAGGGTGGTTAAGAATCAGCCATTTTGCAGTTGGTCTGGAATACACATTTAGGCCAGGTCGGGTAAGGACAACAGACTTCCTTCCCTCATGAAGGTCGGTGACCAAATGAGTTTTATAATAATCAACAATGGTTCCATCAATGCCTTTAGGTGAACTGTTCATTCGATATTTTTACTGGATTCAAATTTCATCAAGTACCATCCTGTACTGGGATTTGAACCCATATCCTGAGAACATGAACTGGGAGCTCTGGATTAATAATCCAGAGACATTACCATCACATCACCACCTCCTCTCAATTATGAACTGTTATCTGCTACCACAATTGAGTCCTTAATCATTGTCCAATTATTCCCCAGCTTTACCATTGCTGAAACTTGTAACCTAGTCCCTTTAACTGCTGACCCTATCCCCAGCTACAGTCAGCCTAAAAACCAGTAAGAGCAAGCTTGCACTTACATAACATTTTAACTTCAGGACATCCTGAAGTGCTTCACAGACAATTAAACACTGTTAAAATACCTCCTACGGTGTAATATGGAGTACAGCGTGCAAAGTTATTGCCCAAGAAGTGTAGGAGGTTGAGCGGTGAACTTAGAGGTTTACGAAATCATGAGGGGCATGGATAGGATTAATGGTAGATATCTTTTCCCTAGGATGGGGGAATTCAAGACTAGGCAGCTTATTTTTAGGATGAGAGGAGAGAGATTTAAAAACGACATGAGGGACAAACTTTTTTTTTCACACAGAGGGTGGTTTGTGCGTGGAATGAACTTCCGGAGGAAGTGATGGATGCGGGCACAGTTGCAACATTTAAAAGACATTTGGATAAGTACGTGAATAGGAAAGGTTTGGAGGGATATGGGCCAGGACCAGGCAGGTGGGACTAGTTTAGTTTGGGAACACGATCGGCGTGGACTAGTTGGGACCATGCTGTATGACTCTACAAACTACAAAATTTAAAAGAAAAACAAAATACGTGAGGATGTTAGGATCTCTATTTTTTTTTTCTTTAATTCACTTATGGGACATGGGAATCACTGAGTAGGCCAGCATTTATTACCCATCCTCCGTTGCCCCTGAGAAGGTAACTTCTCGAATGGCTGAAATCTGTGTGCTGTAGGTCGACCCACAATGCCATTAGGGAGGGAATTCCAGGATTTTTCAATTATGCTGTGGCATTGTCCGGGGCAGGGTTGGGAAGACGGCGTCTCTTGCATATTGTGGTCAATAGACGGCACTTTACTACGTGCAGCACTCCCTCTGTACTGCACGGGGAAGCACGAGGTGAGATGAGATTGTAAGCTCAGGTTGCTGGAGTTGGGGGCCAGAACAATGACTGAGGTAAAGAGGCTCACAAAAGAGCCAAGTTTACTGCATCATAATGACCGGTTCAGGAGGTCATTCCCCAGTAACAACACTTCCAGAGAGTCATACAGCACATAAAAGGGCTTTTCGCCCATCAAGTCTTTTTTTTTTTATTTGATTTGATTAATTATTGTCACATGTACCTAGGTACAGTCAAAAGTTTTGTTTTGCATGCAGAACAGGCAGATCATACCAGACAAAGTGCATAAAAGGTATTAGAACAGAGTGAGGAATGCAACTTTATACCTGTGGAGAAGGTGCACAAAGAGTGAGGTCAACATTAAATTTGAAATTTGACAGGTCCACTCAGAAGTCTAATAACAGCTGGGAAGAAGCTGTTCTTGAACCTGTCAGTACGTTTGTTTAAGCTTTTGTATCTTCTGCCTGACAGAAAAGGGTGGAACAGATTATAACTGGGGTGAGAAGGGTCTTTGATGATGTTGGCTGCATTTCCACGGCAGCGAGAAGTGTAGATAGAGTCAATGAATGGAAGGTTGGCTTGCTTTATAGACCACCAAAACTTGGTTGAATCTATACTAGTCCTCCAGCCTTGAATGTTATGACATTTCAAGTGCTCATCCAAGTACTTTTTAAAAGGTTGAGAGGTTACCTGCCCAGGCAGTGCAATGCAGGTTTGGATTAGTACATGTAGTGGACAGGGTGTTGTTCCCAATTCACTCTCCAACAAACCGGATCGTTTAATTCTCAAAAAAGACCAAAGCACTGTGGATGCCGGAAATCTGAAATAACAACAGAAAATTCTGGAGAAACTCAGCAGGATCTGGCAGTATTTGTGGAGAATGAAACAGATTTAACATTTTGAGTCTGGTATGGCACTTATTCAGAACAATCCTTTAAGCATCACACCTGAGTTTGCAATATGAGCTTGTCATGCTAAGATCTAAAATTTGCTGAGGTTTAGAAATTGTAAAATTTTCCACTCTGTCTAATTTTATGCCTTCATTTTCTGAGAAGAACGGTTTCTCCAAAGCTCCTCCGTCGTGTCATTTTACAGAATCATCAGAAATTTACTCTCCTTCCAGAGAGTGGGGGATTTTCCGAGTCTGGATTCATGCAGAAAAATTTCAAAAGCATATTCAAAATACCGGTGAAATGATCCACAACTACTGGTTGAAGATACCAATCGGCATGTACAAATATCACCAAAGCATATCCAAATGTACACTTCACACTGTGACTCAGACCGTCAGTATTTATGGAAGGATGAGACAATTGGAGGAATTCTTGGCTTGACTGATTCATATCTGAAAGAATTAACTTCCATCCTGTAAAACTGATTCAACCTCTAGATATTGTACATGCTCCCAGGCAGTAATAACAGGCAAAGGACAAACAGCGATTGCAAAATGCTGTGCAGAGATTACAATCCTTCCATCCCTTCCACCAACATTTATTGCACACCCTCGGTAAGGACTATGACAGGT
The DNA here is from genome assembly GCF_021869965.1 of Rhincodon typus. Lineage (NCBI taxonomy): Eukaryota > Metazoa > Chordata > Chondrichthyes > Orectolobiformes > Rhincodontidae > Rhincodon > Rhincodon typus. Next base: position 11,494 of record NW_025969110.1, read on the forward strand.
GGTGACAAATTTCAAGTGGAAAGCAGCAGAAGGTTGCACACAGTTTGGAGTTAAACCGGACCAAACGACAGAACTGGAGGTTGCAACGTACAATTGGGACTTCAATGACAAGGAGTGGAGAAATTATAGAAATGTTTAGAGAGAATAACGGGCGTGACAGAGCGACCACAGTACAAGAATCTGACCAAGCAACTTAGTCATGGATTTGTTTCCTGCAACATGTTTGCTGCTGAGATTTTTTATTCAAAAATGTCAGTACTTTCCAAGCTTCTCCCTGCTTCCGAAACTCATCCCTACTGTGAGAGCAGGGTTCTGTTAAAGCATCAACACAGTTGTTGCAGATTGGTCAAGGCTCCCATTGCTGCCTCAGAGCTCATGGCCCCACTGTAGAAATATCTGCTCCAAGTCCAATCACAGACAGTTTAGTGGGATGGAGTGCAAGGCTGACACTATTTCTATTTGTGTCCTTCTGGTACAATATGGGCAGGTTCACAACACAAAGAAGAGAGAATGGAACTGCTGATGTGAAACCAAAGATCAAGAAGGGTTTAATGATGACCCTGAATCCATTATCGATTGCTGGAAAAACCCATCTGGTTCACTGATGTCCTTTTAGTGAAGGAAATCTGGGTCAGCCTTACCTGGTCTCGCCTACATGCGACTCCAGATCCACAGCAAGGAAGTTGACTCTTACTGCCCTGTGGGTAATTAGGGATGGGCAACAAATGCTGGCCTAGCCAGTGGCTGTATGCCCCGTGAATGAATAAAGAAACAACATTTGCATTAATACAGCACCTTTCATGTAATAAAACTTCCCAAGGCTGGATTATATAAAGTAGAACATGACATTAATCTCCAAAAAGATGCTGACAGGCAGAGAACCAAAGGTTTGACCACTGAAGTGAGTTTTAAGGAGGAGTGTCCTAGAGGAGGAAAGGAAGGTAGAGAGGCAGAGAAAGATGTAGGAAGGAATTCCAAGGCTTTCGGGCCAGGCAGCTGAAGGCACAGCCACAAAATGACAAAGTCATTAAAATTGGGCATGTTCAAAAAGCAAAAATTTAAAATTTGCAGATGAACGGTGTGGAACTTGAAGAGACTAGGGAGGCAGGGAAATATTGGACAAATGTCACTTCTTTACAAATATAGGTTAAATTGGTAATACGCAGGGAAAGCATACCAGTATAAACAAAGAGGCTTGATTTCTAGACCCCCTCTCATGATCTCAGAATGCTTCAAAGTATTTGATGCATTCAAAGGGGTATTTCTGAATAATCACAATAAGTGCATTCCTATTATCAATAAAAAGTCTAAAGGGAAGACCTACCATCCAGGGTTAACTAGAGGAGGTCAGGACTGCATCAAACTTGAGTAAAAACATGACTGTGCAAAGATGAATGGCAGTCAGAACACAAGAGACAGCAGAGAATGATTATAATGTTAACCAGGAGGAAGAAATTAAGAGTTTGAGCGGAACAAAAACAAATTGCTGGAAAAACTCATCAAGTCTGGCACTATCTGTGCAAAGAAGCCAGAGTTAACGTTTTGGGTCCAGTGATCCTTTGCTTTTAACTGAGGGTATATATGCTGAAGATAGGGGAAGGGGTGTGTGGGGCAAGGAGTAAACGATAGGTGCAGGTGGAGCCCAGAGAGAGTACAAAACAGTTGGACAGAATAGAAAAAAAACAAATAAAGGGTTTCTACAGGTATTTACAAAAGGAAACCCGGAAGGGAGTGGGCTATTCCTCTAGAGACAGAGAGTGAGTGAAGGAGGATGGGGAGCTAATAGCACATAGTAAGGAAACGGCAGATGAAATGAACAAATATTTTGCTTCAGTCTTCAACATAAAGGGGACAAAAAAAAACAATAATAGCTGTAGATCAGGAGGTATAAAGATAAAGGAACTTTGTGAAATGACAATCATGAGCCAAGTTATACAAAACGTGTCACTGGAGCTGCTGCCTGACAGTCTCTGGGACCAGATAGATTTCAAGATAAGGTCTTAAATGAAGTTGTTAAGCTGGAAGATGCATTGGTGTTAATTTTCCAACATTCCATAGATTCAGGAATGGTTCCATCAGACTGCAGGGTAAGACGCATCACTCCCTCTATTTCAGAACAGAGAGGAGCAGAAAAGAGGAAAGAGTGTTCAACCAATGTATTGGTGTTTGCGAAGAAGTAACACTTCCTGCTATGGCTAAATGCAAACCTGTAGATGCACTAGATGTATTGTACTTGGATTTCTAGGAGGCAACCGATACGGCACCACATCAAAGTTTATTGAGTACAATGAAATCTCGTTACGCAGGGAGTAACGTATTGGAATGGATTAAAGACTGGCAGAAAACAGTTTGCATTAATGGGTCACTGTCTAATTGGCAGAAATTGACTCCCTCAAGGCTGAGTGACCTTGATCAAAGAACTGAAATGAAGGTCACAAGGTGGGTCCTGATCTGAAATGTCAACTTTCCTGCTCCTCTGATGCTGCCTGGCCTGCTGTGTTCCTCCAGCTCCACACTGCATTGCCACCGAAATGGCGGTAGCTCTTTTCACAGACAATATCAAAATAGTAAATTGTGAAGAAAACACAAGGAATTTTGAGACGAATGTAGATAGGTAGGATGGGTGAATGGGGAAAAAATCTGGCAGATGGAATGAAATGTGGGAAAATACGAAGTTGTTCAGCTGGCAGATCAGGGATAGATGGGAATTTGGAATATGAAGCACAAACAGTTCAGCCACAATCCCACTGGAATGGCAAGGAATGCTCAAGGGGCTAAATGGTTTACTTATGCCCCGGGTTACGTTTATCCAAAACGTACTTCAATGACACACTGCAGGAAACTCTTTGCAATTACAGGGTGCATGCAATGTGTCGATTCCACATGTAGATGTAGAATGGAAAAGCTGAAAAGAATAAAACAAACTAATACCACTGTAGCCTAAACCATTCAAGGGCTTTTAGCTCATTTGAAATAAAAACATGTTTGCCATTTCTCCTCAGCAGGATCAGAAACTAAATCCTAGAGACAACTTCTTTTTTCCTGCAATTTGAATGGGACGCTCAATCCCTGGATTAGCTTATTTTAATGAATAGAACAACATGGTTGAGACTGAAGAACTGCACAGAATGCGCTGCATTTTCACGATAAGAAACCACAAATTGGAAAACCAGCTTTCTAACACAGGAGTTGTGTTCACATCAATACAATGCCCATGACAGGGGAATGAAGGCAGCATCTAGTATGCTTGCCTTTATTGGTCAGTGCATTGAGTATAGGAGCAGGGAGGTTATGTTTGAGGCTGTACAGGACATTGGTTAGGTCACTTTGGGAACAGTGTGTTCAATTCTAGGTCTCCCTGCTAACAGGAAGGATGTTGTGAAACTTGAAAGGGTTCAGAAAAGATTTACGATGATGTTGCCAGGGTTGGAGGGTTTGAGCTAAGAGGGAGAGGTTGAATAGGTTGGGGCTATTTTCCCTGGACCATCGGAGGCTGAGGGGTGACCTTGCAGAGGGGTATAAAATCATGAGAGGCATGGATAGGATAAACAGACAAGGTCTTTTCCCCAGGGTCCAAAACTAGAAGCAATATAGGTTTAAAGGTGAGAGGGGAAGATTTAAAAGGGACAACGTTTTCACGCAAACGGTGGTGCACGTGTAGAATGAACTGCCAGAGGAAGTGGTGGAGGCTGCTTACAACAACCTTTAAGAAGCATCTGGGTGGGTACATGAATAGAAATGGTTTAGAGGAGTACAGGCCAAATCCTGGCAGAAAGGACTAGATTTATTTAGGATATCTGGTCGGCATGGACGGGTTGGTCCGAAGGGCCTGTTCCTGTGCTGTATATCTTTAAGGCACTAGGTAGGACTCCATCTTGAGACCAAGCAGGTCAGACAGTTGGGAAAGTGGCTTCCTACAGTATTAGTCACTCCAGTAAATGGGGTATTCAAGGTTACATTAGATTCGAGTGCGTACAAGATTAACGACAATTAACCAGAAAACTCCTGTCTGGAGTCAAGTGGTCATGTTAATAATTCAAATCACATCTGCCTTGTTGAGTGAGAAATATGGTTAAAATGGGATGGTTCTAGAGTTTCTCTTTTTATTTGGACTTCAAAGCATTTCTGCAGGAGGGAATAACCAAGTCGGGAAAATCACTGGGAAAACATGGAAACATTGTAACAGAAGTAGACCATTCAGTTCCTCAAGCCTGCTCTGTCATTCAGTAGGATCTTGGCTTATCTGTGGCATAAAACCATAGGCCTACGTTAGTCCCATATCAGGGCAAGGGAGGGAAAATAGGGGAAAAACATGGAAGAAAAAAAATGGAAAGAAAAAAAAAAAAGAGTAAAACTTGGAAAAGTGGAAGCAGCAGAGGAATTGAGAGAGCGCGAGAGAGAACATACAAGTGTAAGAGAGCCTGTCCCATACAGAAATCTCCCAACCGTGAACAAGAGCAGTTTGCCTAGATATTTTGGAATGGCGATTGAATCTGCCAGTTTTTAACGGAGATGTCAAAGATACCATCAACTGTAGTCAGTGCATACCAGACAGCTGCCAGAGTCCGATCCAAGTACTAAACTGAAACGCTCACAAATTGCTTCCCTTTTGATTTAAAATGGCAGCTGATTAGCTCAAACCATACCTCGAGTACCAAATCACAAATACATAAATCGATGTAGACCTAAACAGTAATGAAGGTGGAATTTATTAGTAAAAATTCTACTCGTTTAACTACAATGAATCAAAAATACACAGTTAACACAATTCAAGTTCCAAATACTTTATCTAAATGAGTAAACCTAATAAAACAGGAAATCATTTTTGCACAAATTGTGTACGCTAACATCCAAGGCTACAAACACAATGAAGCAGTCACACTGACAAACACAGCCAGAACAGTGCATGCTATGGCATCTGAAATGCATTCAGCATTTGGAGGACAACAGGCATAATCATTCAGGCTGTATCTCCTCATTTCTGGCCTTCCTTCAAACAGCAGCCTACTGCAGGAGGTTCACTGCACCAACTCTGCTCAACACTTAATTAATAAAATTGGCCATCAGTCCCATTCTCTTCCCCCCTCCTTGGTCTCTCAAAAGCATTGCAGCTAACTTGTACTTACTCTCATCACATCTGAATGGATTACTGGGCAGGACGATGCTTACAACACTCGCACAGCCAGACAAAAATCCGTGGTAACACTTGGGAGAACATTCTCTTCCACCATCTGCTCTCACTTCTGATTCTGTTCTCAGATTTAAAACTTCAAAAAAAAAAAAAAAAATAAAAAAAAAAAAAAAGAACACTACTTTCAAAAATCATTACAATGGAATCCAGTTGGTATGCCTTCAGGTGACGTGAAGGGCAGTGTGCGTTTTAGGGGAATATTTTTCCTCCATCAAAAACCAGCAACAAAAACAACTATTTGCGTAGCACCTTTAAATGTAATAAAAAAGGTCCCAAGAGCTTTATGAAGCAAATCTGTACTCCGGGTCATCTAAGGTGACATGAGGGCAAATGGCCAAATGCTTTAGGAGGTTTTAAGGGGTGTCTGATATGACGACAGGGGGAAACAGGGTGTTGAAAGGGGAGTCGAGAGCTTCGGTGGGGTCAAGGGCATAGCCACCGGCTTCTGTGACATAGTGGTAGTGTCTCCACCTCTGAGCCAGGGGGCCCAGGTTCAAGTCCCACCTGCTCCACAAGTGTGCACCAACATTTCTGAACAGGTTGATTTGGAAGATACCTATCTCAGGAGAGCTAAGAGGCC
>NW_025969111.1:0-9844 GCF_021869965.1 Rhincodon typus
CAAACAAGACAAGGTCACATCGTCTGCATCATATTGTGTTCACCATGTCTCCGTTAATAACTCTGAAAGTCTTGTGCATATATGAACAATCTTATCTATCTGCACACATACACTGATTAAACAGTGCATATAAAATCATTTCTCCTCCATTCCATTTCAAACTATCATGTTTTGTTTACATTGTCACTCACCATTCCTTCAGCCAAATTTATCCTGTTTCTTTGTCTGCATTTTGTTTCATTCCGTCTATGAAGAAGATATTGGCTACTGGGCGATATCACTTTATTCCTGTCCAGTCTGCACATCCACTGTCTCCTCTTCCTTACTGTTTCTTAATCAATCACATAGGTATTGTCTCTGACCCTTTCCTCCCAATAATCAAAGCAATTGGAAATGTAATGTTTACTTTCGGGCTAAGGCCAAAAAATCGGTAAAGAAATGCTGTATAAACTGCAAAAAACAGATGTTTGCAACTTTAGAAGCAAATTATTGAAAGTATTGTGTTAAAGATAAAATGTTGCCTTATTAGAGCAGTGAGAAGAAAGTTCAACGAAATCCACATTTCCCGTCTTTCTCCAAGCAGTTGTGTCCAGAGACAGTTTTTAGATTGGCAGTTGTTGTGGTGGAGAAGACTTCAGTGCAGTAACAAACTCTCAATTGGCTCTTAGGAAAACGGTTACATATGGCATCGCATGTGGATAACACAGCAGAATCATCGAGCCTGTGCAGAGAAAGCTACACCTTTTTCCTTTACTTCTGTCATTGTTAGAGTAATTGGAGATGGGCACTAAGACCAACAGCAGGCGATGTCAGCATCCCACCCAGAACAGGTATTGTTGTTACATTAAAAGTGTCAGAGTGAAAGGGGTTAACTGGAGCTGTTTGTTCCGTGACTCGAATTAATGTCAGTCTCCATGGATACTAACTTTGTCACTGGAGGGTTTCCCTCTTCTATTAATAAGGGGTTTCTTCCAATGCGTTATCCCATAGTATCAGTGGCTGTGTCATCCTCAACACGATTGGGATCAACAGCTCCAGAGAGAGGGAGAGATCAGAATCTGTGTAGAGCAGATTGGGCTGTTCCAATTATGGATCAGAATCTCAGAACCATAGACGGGAATGTTACAACAATGTACAAGAATCTGAGAGTAATAGATTGGAATGTTCCAACAATGGACAGGGGTTTATTCGATGGCCTTTACTGGCTTTCTTTCGATTGGGTATCATTAACATTGCGGATAGAAGCTGTACTGATGGTTATTCAGGCGGGGTACTATCCCATCCTCGCTATTGTTGGTGTTCCTGGTAAGTGTCTCTATCTTTGTCCATTCAATTATTCTGTAAAACTTTGTGAACAGCATCTCAATTTCTATGTTCTGTATTTGGCAAAGATGTAAACTATTGTATTTACTTTCAATTACAAACTCAATTCTTATTCCATGGCTTTTTTCACCTTCACTTACAAACATCTTAGGAGGAACAAAAGTGATCATAATCACCAATGGCCCATTTTGTCCTGAGCTCATTTATATCACAATATTCCCTTTATCACCAATAATATTCCCAGTTTTCACTTCTGCCTCAGTGCTGTTTCTGAATAAACTATAATCTTCTCCTTTCCAGTTGCAGTTCTCTTCTGGCCACACTTGCAGTTACTAAAATTTTGATTGTATACTTATTCTTGTCTCTACCTGGACCTATGCCAGTTGCAAAGTGTGAAGCCAGTTTGATTCTAAAAAGAGGTGGTCACAGCTTTGTGTCACTGGTTTCAGCATAACCCGTTGATGGCCATCAAATGACTGTTTCATTGTTTGGTTTAGATTTTAGAACTCTCCGAGCAGGAGTGGGTGCCATGTCCATCATCTCCTAAGTGCAGTGCTCCAATGTATTCACTTGGTGACAGAGGCCATCTCTCTTCACCTAACCTCCAATGACCTGGGGATAAGTGGAATACATTACTTCTGTCTCCACAGAAGAAGATGCAGAAAATCTTCTAGAAATTCTACAGGACAGAGTGACTGTGAAAATGAGTAACTGTGGGAGATTAGAATTAATAAAGAGGAATTACTCAAAACTAATTGAACTGAAGTTTGGTACGTTGTTCTGGTACATCCCAGAGTATACATGGAGGTGGTAATAGAGCTAGTGAAAGAGTTACAGGGTCAGACAGCTCTTCAGTCTAACCAGTCCATGTCAAATATAATCCGAAACTATCCTCGTCCCGCTTACCTGGGCTTGGCCCATATCTCTCCCCCTGTTTCCTTTTCATGTACTTATCCAAATGTCATTTAAAACTTGTAACTGCTGGAAAGAATTATTGATTACCATTCAAAATTCTTTAGATTCTGGAATTTCTGGTTCCTACACAATGGAAAGTAGCTGTTATGACCCAAATAAAAGCTGGAGTGGGAGGGAAAACAAAATAAGATTAAATTTGGACAACTTGATGTCTGTTATGAGGAAAATATTGGAATCTTTTATGATGGCGGTGAAATCTAGACGCTTGGGGAATCATGATATGACTTGGCAGAGTAAACTTAGATTCAGGAAAGGGAAGTCATCTTTGGTAAACCTGTGGAATTTGTGTTAATTAAAGCGTCCATAAATTTCAGATGTGTGTCCAAATTATCCCCAGAAATGTCTTCCATTGCTGCTTCACCATCTTCCCTGCTAAGGTTCTAGTCTTATTTACTCTGGCCAGTTCCTCCCTCATGATTCTTATAGTTTCATTACACAATTATAATCGTGTCACATCCAAATGTGAGCAATACATTTAAACTGAAAGAGGGAGGTTTGAGAGACAAGACATGGAGAAAGATTGGATATTTATTAACTCAATATATGTAACATATGTGAGAGAGAGAGAAACAGAGAGACAATATGGATGATGAGATGTAAAAATAGAGAAAACTAGAATATCGACAGAAGTAGATGTACTTTCGAATTTGTTTTGGCAATTCCTGTGTGTTGTGGTCTTTTGTCCAGTGCATGTACGACTTAGTATTATGCATATAATAGTTGAAGCATCCACAAATGAGAATCAGTGGAAGTGGTGTATTTGAATTTACAGAATACTTTTGACTCACAGGTGAGTGTGTAAAGCTGGAGTCCAGGGGTAATGGGAAATGTACTACATGGATTGAGAATTGTTTAGTTGAGACCATACAGAGAGTCGAGCTCTTTTCCAGACTAAATGCTGTTACTTATGGGGTATCACATGTGTCAGTGTTTGGACCACAGTAATTTGAAAGGCAAACAAACAATTTGAATGTGGCCAGCAATAGCATACATCTCATTTTGTAATGATTAAATGGTGTGAGGCTGGGAAGTGTTGTTGTCCAAAAGGACCTGCATGTCCTTGATCATTGGTCGCCAAAAATAGTACACACAGGGGTATCAGTAATGAGGGAAGTAAATGGTATGTTGTCCTTCATTGTAAGATGATTCAAGAAAGATAAATAAAACCATCTTTCTGCACTTGTAGAGCCTTGATGAGAGAGTATTTAGGGGCATCGTGTACAGATTTGATCTCTTTTTTAAGGAAAGATCTCCTTGCCACAGACACGGTACAAACGAGTATCACCAGTCTAATCCCTTAGATGATGGTACCATGAGGAGAGAATGAAGAAACTGAGTGTTTAATCTGTAGCGCTGTGAGAGAATCAGAGATAATTGCATTAAAAATTGAGTGTTGGTGGTGAACATTTATGTCCAAAAAAGACATTGATAGGGTGAGAAATTCCATACATTACCCATGTAAATACATGTGGATTTTACATGTAAAATGACATGGAGCCCCACAGCGATTGAGAGAGAAGTGCTGACTCTGAATGAACTCTCCCTACATTAACGTGTGACCCTGCACTGAATGTCATGTTGTTCACAATGCCAACATCAGCCATAATACCCTCCTTCTGAAATGGTTAGCCATTCCAACCAGATTCTGATCTCCATCGAGAACACAAGTCTGTCTTCTCAGAGGATGCCAACTTGCCATTTTGCACAAAACATTAGGCTTCCCACCTCACTGCTGTAAAACTACATTGAAGTACCACATGTTTACCACGAGCAATGGACGCACGAGGAACTATGTGAAGCAGACTATCTGTGCAGCCTCTGTTCCATTTGCTTGTCATGTTGGAGCATCAGTTACCTCACTCTGTTTCCATGGAAGTGACTGTAGGGGCTCAATGGCCTCCTCCTGTTCGCATGTCAGTGACTCAAGGGGCTGTACAAACAGTGTCAAGTGCCTAATTGGGCTACCCCGGGTTCCTGTGTAACAGTTCGTTGTGCAAACTAGTGTAACAATGCTGTAACTGTAAGACGTTAATTTGTCCTGGTTTCTTTTAAGAGAGGGATTGAACGAGCAGCACAAAGCTGTCTAGTTAAGACCACTTGAGTAAATAGCTTGAGAGGCCTCAGACTATTTTTTAACGCAGCCTGAATGAGTGCGACAAGCTCTCACAGATTAGAATTTCGGAGTTTTGCTTTTCAGTTGCATCAGTAGCTATTGGGGTCTCAACAGAGTTGGAAGCTTCTGTGAATGTTCTCTGGCTGCAGAATTTTCTGTGGATGATTTGTTCTCCTCCTGGATTGGAGAACTTCTGAATTTTATTTCTTGCCAAAGTGTGTGTTTATGGGCTGTTACCATATTGGAACCGTTAATTAGTAATAGTTGCTGTAACAATTACATTGTTAGGTGTTCCAGCAGAGTTAGATTATTCTAAATTCCTCTTTCTTTGGTTGTATTTTAACTACAGTGTTTAAATAAATTGTGTTTTCTTAACATCTGTCAACTATTTCATTACCTTAGCTCTGAATAAATTTCAACAGAAAGGCACCACAGACTTCTGTGGAAGAGAATTCCCACTCCAAATGCACTTTTAGAATTCCTTCTCATCCATCTTATAGAATCAGAAAGTCACACAGCACAGAAACAGACCAGTTAGTCCAACTTGTCCACGCTGACTTGATAAGTAATCTGACCTATTTCCATTGGCCAATATTTGGTCCATATCCCTCTAAACATTTCCTATTTATTACCAATCAAGAAACTTGTCAACTGTGTAATTGCACACATCTTCACCACTTCTGACAGCACTTTCTTTGTTCACACACCACTCTCTGCGTGAAAACGTTGCCCTATGTTCCCTTCTAAGTCTTTCCCCCCTTACCTTCAAACTTAGCACTTTACTTTTGGCCTCCCCTGTCCTGAGAAACGGACCTTGGCCATTCAGACTGTTCATGCCCCTCATGATTTTATAAACCTCTGTCATGTCACCCCTCAGCCTCTGACACTCCAGGGGAAAACACTTCAAACTGTTCAGCCTCTCCCGACAGTTCAAACTATCCAGTCTCGGAACATCCTTGTAAATCTTTTTCTGCACGCTCTCAAGGTTAACAACTTCCTTCCTTTAGCAGAGCCAACCAAAATGTGCTCAGTATTCTAAAAGTGGCCTCATCAACGTCCTGTACAGGAGCAACATGTCATCCCAACTCCTATAGTCAATGCTCTGACTGATTAAGGCAATCGTGACGAATGTATCCTTCCCTATCCTGTCTACCTGCTACTCCACTTTCAAGGAACTATGTGCGTGCACCCAAGGCCTCTTTATTCGGCAACACTCCCCAGGACCCTAGCATTAACTGTATAAGCCCTGCCCTGCTTTGCCTTACCAAATGCAAAACCTCTCATTTATCGAATTTAAACTCCATCAGCCACTCCTTGGCCCATTGGTCCATCTGATCAATGTCCCATTGCACTCTGAGATAATCTTCACCACTGTCCACTTCACCACTTTTTAATATCATCTGTAAACTTACTAACTATGCCTCTGACGTTCACATTCAAATCTTTTATATTAATGATGAAAAGGAGTGAAATCAGCACTGATACTTGCGGTATACAGCTGGTCACAGGCCTCCAGTCAGGAAAACAATCCTCTGCCTTCAAGCCAATTTTGAATTCAATTGGCTATCTCCCCGTGGATCCCATGTGAACTACCATTACTAATCTGTCTACCATTCGAAACGTTATTGAACACCTTCCTGAAGCCCATTTGGAAAACGTCTGCTACACTGCCTTCATCAATCTTCTTTATTACCTCTTCAAAATAATCAAGTTAGTGAGACACGATTTACACTGCACAAAGCCATGTTTACTATCCCTAATCAATGCTTGCCTTTCGAAATGCATGTAAATCCTATCCCTCAGAATCCCCTCCAACAACTTACCGAGCAATCATGTCAGGCTCACTGGTCTATGGTTCCCTGGTTTGTCGGGTAGCTGTTTCCTTTTCTAGTCCCACTCCTCCATTGGTCACAACAAATTTTAAATGTAACCAGGTTGGTGATGTGACTAATGATATAGGTCTCAGACTGGGTCAGGGTCGTGTAAGGAACGAATCAGGCAGTTTTCTTTAATCTGCTAAAACAACATGTTTATGACCAAAACAAATTTACTCAAACTATGATGGAAAGAAGAATGACACACACAGTTCACAAACACACTACAACACACACACACACACACACACACACACACACACACAGTCACACACACACACACACAGACACAGACACACACGCGCACACACACTACACACACACACACACACACACAGACACACATACACACATGCGCATGCACGCACATACACATGCGCGCGCACACACACACACGTATGTTTGATGAAAAACTGAAATGTTAATTTGAAAGAACTTTGTCCACATGTTAGTTGAACTCATGATAAAAGGGAAAATGTGAGCGATTGCCCCAAATGTTATTCTGCTTCCAAATTTATTCTGCTCGCACAAGTTGTTGGAAATGGGATTACTTCCTGGAACCATTAGATTTGGCTGAATTCCCTTTGCTTCAGGCAGTGGGAGACTCCAATTAATCCTCGGCATGAATCGTCCGCAAGTGGGAAAGCTGATTGGTGCATTTTCAGCTCTCATACATTGATGTGATGAGGAACAAGGAAAAAGAGAGGGAGCAATAGGCTGTTGCTTTTGAGGCGGGTTATGTTTCTTTCCCTCTCTGAGTTGAATAGCACAATAATGTTATCCGACCCCCAAACTGCAACATGTGAGGTCTCCTTGAACATTGTTTGAATTATATGCTTTCATCACATTCTCTGCTCCATGCAGGTGTATTGTTGCTGCTGTCATACACAGAGCCATTTCCTTCACAACAAATGGCCCCAATTGTTTTAAAGATATGTTAATATGTGCCTGCATAATTTAAAAATAACATGTTTAATATCTTCACAACATCTATATTAAAATGAATGTATCATATTCCTAAAGAAATACAGAAATTACTGGAAAAGCTCAGCAGCCTGGCAGCATCTATGAAGAGAAATTAGAATTAATGTTTCAGGTCAAGTGATCCTTCCTCAGAACCTGTTTTATTTTTTAAATTATTTCCCCAGTTTTATTCTCCCATACAAGAGGAAATATTCGTCAGGTATTCACCATTTACACTCTCCTCAAGATCTTATATAGTCAAGAGCATTTCTCGTTCTCAGGCCTAAACTGTTAATCCTCCATAACATAATGCCTTCATCACAGGACAGTATATAGAGAACCATCTTTGAAAAGTTTCAAAGGCCATTGTGTTTTTTTTTAGTTTAGGGCATCATAACTACAGAGAGTGCATCAGATGGAATCTCAGCAATACCCTGTACAGATGCAGGGAAACATGCCTAATATCATACCCGGCACCCTTTGCAAGAAACAGCACCATTCCATTTACTTTCCAAATTACTTGCGAAATTTTCAGACGAACTTTGTATGATTTATGTACCAGGACACACAACTCCCTCTTTAGCACCGAGCTTTGTGTTCTCCCTCCAGTTAAATAATTTACTGCCGTTTTATCCTTTCCACAAAACACAAACATCCCATAACCCACATTGTACTGTTTTATTTGCATTGCCGAAAATTTGCTCACGAACATCCCCTGTCTATACCCCGTTGTACATGCTCTGCCTCCACTTGACATCTTATTGGATGACTATACTGGTGTACTAGCAAATTGAGCTCCAATCTTCTCAGACCTTCGTCCAAATCGTTAATCTAGATTGTAAACTGTTGATGACCTCACAACGATCCCTGAGGAAATCCACTAGTTGCAGCTTTCCAACCTGAAAATAAATAATTATCTCTACTCTGCATTTCCTGTTATGTAACCAGGACTCACTGTGTAGCAGCCGAGAAAGGTTGCAGGGCCTCTACTGCGGTGTGTAGCTGGTTGTCGAGGCGTATCTGAGCTCAGCAACACACCATTAGGGCCATTTGTTGTCAGATCATTAGGTAGAGGTTGTACTGTCAATGATTCTGATCCTTGAGCGTTTAAAAACAAGCACAGAATATAGACTAACACTTGAGTAGAATGCTGCATGGTCAAAAATGCTGTCCTACAGAATTAGTAATAAATCTAGTCTGCCCTCTCAATCAGGTGCTCAATTTTCCCCAGACACGTATTGAGGAAGAGGGAAGATTTCCTATTAGCCTGGTTTACTTTTGTCCCTTTACAAACACCACGAATACAGATAATCTTAATGATTAATTTCATTTTTGGCTGTGGGTGCTGTGTGGAAAAATTGCCACAATTGGTACACAATAAAATTAAAAAAAATGTCTTTGACGAGTGACCTTACAGACGTTTGCAAAGTCATAAGGGGCACAGATGTGTAAACAATCAAGGTCTTTTCCCCAGGGTGGGGGAGTCCAAAACTAGAGGGCATAGCTTTAAGGAGAGAGGGAAAAGATTTAAAAGGGACATAAGGGGGCAACATTTACACTCAGAGGGTGTTGTGTTTATGGAATGAGCTGCCAGAGGAAGTGGTGGAGGCTGGTACAATTACAACATTTAAAAGGCATCAGGATAAGTATATGTTTCGGAACGGTTTAGAGAGGTATGGACCAAATGCTGGCAAATGGGCCTAGATTTATTTAGGACGTCTGGACGGCATGGACGAGTTGGTCCGAAGGATCTGTTTGGATGCTGCATATCTCTATGTCTGTATGACTCTATGTCTGAGTACTTCATTCTAGTCCTGTGTAACTCCTGAGAGGGGAAGAATGATCTCCTATCTCATTGTCACAACCATGACTGTTTGAATGGGGACTTCCTTTCCCTCTGTAACAGCTTTGAGGGGTGGAGTGAGAGAACAACACACAGGATAGGAACTGCAGTTGGTCATTCAGACCCTCATGCCTGCTGCTCAATTTAGAAAGATCATGGCTGATCTGTTTGTGGCTGAACACACTTTTTCTGTTTATTCCCAATAATGGACTCTCTTGTCCATTAACGGTCAGTTGAGCTCTGCCTTGAATATCTTAACTTACCCAGTCTTCACTGTACCCTAGGGATGAGAACACTATAGACAGCACAATATTAAAGAGAAAGAAATATTCTTATCTCAATCTTAATTTGGAGACTCCTTGAAGTGTGTTAACCTCACAGCAAGTTACCTCCTCTTTAAAGAGCGCAACAAATAGGAGCAGATGTAGACCATTCATTCCCTCAAACCTACTCCACATTCCCATTGACTCTGTTCAGTTAAGTATTTATCAATCTCAGCCATCACTGCTCTATTGGGAAAATAATCCCGATACCTTCAGACCAGACAGCGTGAGAAGTTGGAGCAGAATTAGCCATTTGGCCCATCAAGTCTGCTCTGCTGTTCGATTATGCTTGACATGTTTCTCAAAACAATTCTCTTGCCTTCTCACCATAACCCTTGATCTTCTTATTAATCAAAACCTATCTATCTCTGTCTTAAAGACACGGCTGTGTGTGTGTGTGTGTGTGTGTGTGTGTGTGTGTGTGTGTGTG